>NC_061513.1:2666428-2821808 GCF_022539505.1 Lolium rigidum
GAAGAGGATCTACCTCGACAAATGAAAGGTACTGCTAAATTGGTACAAGGGTTACATAAAACATGAAAACGCCAAAGACTATATCTATGCGGAAGTTAAATATGTGCATCACTTCAAACGTTCATCGGGTACAAATTCCTCCGAGTGAATTGTTCCAGCTGTTCAATCTGCGCGAGCTCGACAAATCTATCATCGGTTGCTACGTTACGTAAGTGATTTATTAATTTCTACCCCATCTCGTTCATTGCACCGCACTATATATATATATATATATTGTCCTAACTATCTTGTTGTGTACGCTATATATTATGCAGAATGAAGAAGCGGGAAATGCGAATAAGGAACATCCATGATGTTGGGTTCATTGACCCACACATCGTTAATTCATATGTGTTAGAACACCACCCCGCCGACGTGGAGGAAGACCTGTGGCGGTTTATTAGAAAACAGCAAGAGAAAAGTGATATTCTATTTCCTTACCATTTTGGGTGAGTGTTTCGTCTTGAGCACATTCTCTTTTGTTTACTCCATGCATGGTATGTGGCTAATCGATGAGTTATGCATGATTGTGCATGTATCGTGTCCGCGGGTTCCACTGGATTCTTATGGTAATTAAAGTTCAGACCTCCTCGGTTCTCGTCCACGACTCTCTGAATATGGATCCGGCGCTTTGGGGCGACATGAGAAAAATGATGCAAAAGTAATTATTTTCATTCATTTGCGCTCTATATCGATCGGCCTATTTCGTTCATCATTTCCTAATATCAAGTAACTAATTAATAACTCTCTTGTTTATTTAATTTTCTTTGCCTCGTAGGGTTTGGAGACGGTTCGTAGATACCAAGGTCGGTGAATTCAAAAAGAGCTACATTTTAAAATGGCGGTGCCTGACGTATTTGGGATACTCAGCCACCGGGGACCAATCTATGTGGATACTATGTTTGTGAGAGGATCCGGAGATACGCAATGAGCGGGACCAGACGTGTGAGAACAACATCCCGAGGAATAACCTCCGGAAGACGCTTAGTCCGAAGCTCGCTTCCGACCACTTCAAGAGGAACTAGGCTGGATGGTTGGCGAGGAAGTCATCGATCCTAGAGGAGAACACTATTACGATGACGTAGATCTTTATGTGCACCGGAATTTGTAACTAACTTGTTCAAAATTGTATATGGTCATCCGATATTGAATATATATTGTATATGGTCATCCGATATTGAATATATATTGTATATTCCTCTTGAATTCTTTTTGGTTCTAATTTCAAATTTGTTTGAAATTGTACATTCATATGCATGTATGTATACAGTACCGTAGAATATGTGAAACTCCTTCAAAATTAAAACCCAAAAGAAATAAAATAATACAAATTAAAAAGAAACCAGATTTAGGGGGAGGGGGGCTAAACCCTAAACCTCGCGGAGGCCTTTAGTCGCGGTTGGCCGGAAGAACCGCGACTAAAGGTCCTCCGCCCTAGCGCTCGCCTGCGGCCCACGTGTATGGGCCTTTAGTCGCGGTTCGTAAGGAACCGCGACTAAAGGGGGGGGCCTTTAGTCGCGCTACTTTGGTCGCGGTTGGGCCACCGCGACTAATGGCAGTTGCCAACCGCGACCAAAGCCCCTTTTTCCACCAGTGGGGTCACCAGTTCATAATTCAAATGACGATCACGTACATCCACATATATGTTCTCAAAACTAGAAAAATACGAAATAAAAAAAGCAAAAAAAAATAGAACGCTGTACAAAAATTAAGAATAGCTAGACTTTTCATAGAAAGAGCAAGAAAATACTCAATATACAACAAGACTAAAAATCAAAATGATTATCGAATCAGGTGCACGGCGTGTGCCATACAAAGCTTTCTGGTATAAAAATATGTCAATGTATGATTGGAGAACATGGATTAGATCCTAATGTTTTGACATGATAGCAAACATATTTCTGCGGTATACTTCTCTGAATTTGTAGGCTCACTATTGGTGGTGGCACATATTTCTAAGTTCAGATGGTATTATCCACTTAGATACATATTCTTTCTATCACCACACATAATTACAATATTTTCATGAACTTTCCTCATCATCGATAATAAAACCAGATACATCAACGAATTTCATTAGTTTAGAAAAGGTAAAATGCTAGACTTGTTCTCCACAATTGTATTTACTTTCACTTCTTTCTAGCTTAACCACTAACTCTGCAACCAAGAGTACATCAATATGGATCAATTTAAAAAAAAATTGTTTCAAGAACGTGTACCCTAACTCTCTAATATATGTTAGCAATTTCTTTTACTCTACCAAGTAAAAACTGATCACATCATAGTTCTGCTGGTTTAGAAGCACCTGAAACAAAAAAAAAAGTCGCTCGGGAGTATTATAACCGTATCAAAAAACCATCAAAGGAACGAAGCCCTCACCCCTATCCCAAAAAAATTACTGCACTGAATTTCTCGACTCAAATGTTCAATCTCATTTTACATACCTTGTCTTGAGGAACCCATAACAAATAATTAGATCTTTAACTTGATATTTATCCAAGTGCAAAAGAAACAGAAGTAAACAATTTCCATCATCTGTGTGAGGTTACATCATGTACTCTGTCCAAACGGTGGACCTGCAACACTGCTAGGATTTCAAGTACCAATTATTTGCAAATATTTTGTTTCCAAAAGAGGGACTCTTATGCAATTAGTACATGGTACGATGCAGAATATGTAATAAACAGAAAGAATGATGGAAACAGATGAATATGGTTGTGCTACCTTGCAATTCATGCAAATATTCTACATCTTCCTAACAGTGATAGTGCACCATATCTCCCATATGACGGGGTAGAAGCCAGTAAAGCTATTTCGGCATTTGTTGGAGTTACTGACATGACCTGTATCAACTTCTAGAGTAATTTATTCCGAGTGTTGTCTCAAATATTGCATGTCATACTGCTTCAAAGATTGCAGTTCTTCACTGGTAACATAATGTGCAAGAACATATGATGCAAATAAGGTAAGCATGCAGACATAGGGCGTAAGAATAAAATATGAAATGTCAATGCTATGAGACTAAAATAATGGATCCATCAACGATATTATTTCTAATTTAGCAAGTTTGGTACCATAGTTTTGTAGACCAACCTGTCCTCAATAGTAATTTCCTTCCCTTAGTCAGTGTCCAGGTACTTGTGCATTTCTCTCTTAAGACTACAATCTCTTCCACTCACAATCTCTCTGCGATAATATAAATACATCAGAAGAAATGAAAGATTTATCACAAAATATAGGTCTGATTCCAAGCAAAAACGAAAAAGAGTCAAAAGTTCAGGCTCGACTGCCCTTAAAATAAGTACATAGAATTATCATTCCTTGAATTTCTATTCATATACATCTAGTAGAAACTTGCTAAGTCATATTACTGCATCATTCTATTTGAATAACTGAGATAAATATAGTAAGCATGATCCATAATTTTGTCAATATATATAGTCAATAGCAACTTATCTCTGATTGCCAGGCACAAAATGGATGGTGCTTCCTAACAGAAGTCTACACTACTGCACCCTCTGCATATTCTTTATATCTGATTCTACATCCACCGAGAATTTCAGCATAGCCAAAAGTTCCACTGCAGCCTCCTCGAGGTGATCGATTTCCAAATAGCTTTCGCTTGGGGATGCAAACGAAACATAAGTCACATCTTCTTTGAGTTACAGTGAGTACTAGTGTTCATAGACCAGGGGACATAATTGTTAGATCTAATACAGTACTTTCATGAACCTATACAGTTAGGCGAATATAAGCTTGTCCAGACTCCAGACCCACCTTAACGGTTTTAGTTTCCCTCAATAAAATCCACTGACACGAGTATGGCAATACCTGAAACAAAGAACATCAAGTTATTTCGCTACCTTACGCCGATGAAATTAGAAATAAGGATGTCAGGCAAACAAAAAAGCAACCTCAAGCAAGGAATAACTGATGAACGATGAGAAGCCAGAGGCGAGAAGGAAGGAGCAAAGAGAGACAATTACTCGCTGCACATATATATCAAGGAGATAAGATAAATGAACAGTAAGATTAATCACCATAATTAAAGGAGGGAGTGTGTCGAATTTTTTGACACCATGATTGCGATGCTGGCGGTTTCAATTTGAAGGCAATGATTATGCAGAAGCCGAAGCTCACATGGAGGGAATCGAAGAAGCCGAAGCTCGGTGGTGCCGTTGCCAGAGAAGACGCGAAGTATCTGGGTGACCTCTTCTAAAATCTAAATCAACGCAAAACTGAGAAAGAACAGAAACCACGCGAAGTGTCTAGAATAGAATATAAAGGGAAGTCTTTTACGCCTATAGAGCGAAAATCAAAAGATTATCATTGACAAGGCCCTTTAGCCAAATGCAATCCTCTTACTATACCCCTCTAATTAGGAGTACATTCATCTATGTTTCTTCATGTTGATGGACCAAACTCAATTTCTTTTTACCACTTGATCTCTTCTTGTGCTTATGATGAGTTCACCAAGTTCACTAGTACCATTTGTGTATGTTTTGAGTTAACTCGTTCTTCATGTGACGGGGAATAATTCATAACATGGGGCAACATTTTCGTTCAAGGTGATGGGCTAACATTCATATCTTGTGTTGAGGTATTCCTCTTTCTTGGAAGCCTTTCCATAAGTTCCCCGATATCTAGTCGTTTATTATTTTAGAAAATTTACATTATTTATTTTTGCATATACAAGAATCAGAACCAACAAATAAAGAAAAATAGCTGAATTGTAGTTCCATTGATGTAGAGTTAAACTTAGCTGACCCTGCAGTGTCATGTAATTCACTTCCAGAAATTGTCAGATTGTTGTCTTAGTCTTCTCTGTGCATCATATTCCCGTAATGTAATCCAAACAAGGAAGGCGGCCTAATAATGAAATGATCAAATGATTCAATGTAAACCCTAACGCTATCATTTAAAGGTATTAATTTACAAATTTATCCTACCATTTCATATTAATTTAATTATTATCTATGGTTATAGTTAAACTGTGAAAAATATTGATCATCCATGTAGCAAAATATATCAAAATTTCACGATCATTCAAATAATATTGATTTGATATCGTGTATGTTGATAGCGTGAGTTTCATCAAAAGTATGCACAATAATTTGGAACAAAGAACATTAACATATGACCGATCTAAGGGCGAGTGGTGGAGGCTGACGCTCGGTCGCAACATGAGCGGCAGATTGACAAGGTGCACATTTAGGAGAGGAGCAGATAGTCAATCAACATTTGATCATTCCCATCTCTTTGGGTCTCGGCCTCGCATCACATGCCATATGGCTGCGTGCTGGTTAGAAGGGCTGCAACAGTGCACTGTTGCTGCTGGGTCCCTTTTTGTGTCGCACCAAAATTGCGGGTGTCATTGTCAATATGGGCTATATAAACATGAAAGGTAAGCAAACAATTCTCAAAGAAAAAGTAGGCTAAGCGGACAATTTACATGGTATTTACTGTCAGTGACACCACTTGTCTCTACAGAAGAGTCACTGTCTATATGTATGTGATTTGATAGAAAGAGAACTATTTGTGAGTTCTAGTGAACTAATAATATTTCCTTGGATAGAAGTACTGCATCTTGTATAGTTTGAATAAAATATCCGTTCATTCTAAAATACATGAAATTTTGGATACTAATATTTCCTTGGATAGAAATTTGGCCATTATAATTTATATATGTATGTCTAGATTATAAGAATATGAAGATGATATCAGAAAATTGTTCAATTTCTTCCTAAAGTGTCTTTTCTAATAATTGTTGTCAAATATGGAAGTTTTTCCTGCATGCTTTATCGAGAGTTATGTATTTCAAAGTAGAGGTATAAGATGAATGTTTTGTAAGAATATACTTCATCCGTATCAAAAGCTAACTCTTTAGACAGTCAAGCTCTTACAATTTAGTTGGTAGGCCATTTTAATTATATAGATTGAATATTTGAAAAACATATTTATAAATTTGGGTCAAATAGTTCAAGATTCTTACAAATTTATTGATTTTCATTCGTTCTCCCTCGGTTGTCTTTTAGTCTTCATTCTACAAATTTTATGATAAATTAGCACGTCGTCTAATAGTATTACTTTTATATGTGAGAAAAATATCCTAGCTGCAATAAAATTAATGGCTCTTTGTTTTCTGTGTTTTTGTTGAATACCAACTAAAATGTACACTAATTTAGACCAAATTTTGTGACTAAAAATATAGAGTATTTCAAATGGATTGAGTATATGAGAACATTGTTTTTTGCCAAAGCTACCTCTTAAAGGTATTGTGCATGCCCCAAAAGGTTTTCGTGATGCACGAATAATATTTCTAAAGAACCATATCCTTGACAAAGAACGGTATTACACTAGCTAGTGGTAGCAACAAGAGGAGAAACAATGTGTTGTGCGTGTACTTTTTTTTGCGAATAGGACGATGGCATTAGAAGAAACAACGAACGGTACAAAGCACCCCAAGAAAAACGAAAATTACAACGAAATCCTTGAGAAGTCCTTCATCTTTAACCTCCAGACCGTGTCGACGGCATGCCGCCGCTTCCGCTCCTCCCTGAGTCGCAATGACGTTGTTGGTTGCAGACGGGAAGTCGCCGAACGAGTCAAAAATACCACATCCATCCCAGAGACGAAGAAGAAGAAAGAACTGCCGATGAAGGTCCTTAACTATCCGAAGATCCCCATAGCCAGACGAAATCCTCGAAAACCACACCACTCCCACAAGCCTCTCGACGTTGCCGCTGAGATGGGGTTGAAGCCGGAGAGACCTTATTGCACGAGACGCCGCCACCAACACCTGAGCGCCACCACCAACACCTGAGCGCCGCCCCTACAAACTTTGACCAAAAAACGAAGAACAAAAATCTCAAAATAGGGAGCGGAGCCCTCCCACCGACGAGGGCCGAGATCCACCGCGCCTCCATGGCCCAAAGGCCACAGAGACGAGGCGATCAGCGGCGGCGCCGGCAGGAGGCACGAGGACGAGATCCAATCTCCTCCTTGGGTCTCGTAACGTTTCACGTTACTGATAACTTGCAGTCACACAGCACCTGTGTTGCGCGTGTAATTGACAAAGAGGATGCTTCTTTCTTATATTGTGCTCAGTCCAAATTCCAAAATTCTCTCATATATGTGCAGCCAAGTAAAAGTTGACACCGGATGAATCAATTAGGAGGCATGAAATTTAACTTGCTATGCTAGAAAACAATGGCTGCATTAAGAACAAGAAAGTGGATTCTGTGACCGGGTGTATACGTGAGCACGCGTTCGTTACCGTTGGATGCATATCAGCATCGTTGGATCAACTAACATCTGCTAAACGCCGTTTGCACTGTTATCACGTCCTCCTCCACAGCCCACACCACCGCGCTCACATCATTAAATAAAACCAAAAAACATACGCGGTGGAAAGGGGCAAGGCAGGCTGTTGGAGAGCGTTGACCTTGCCCGTATACTCCCCTCTTCCGGCCGGAGCTCACGACCTCCCCGTCCCAGCCCCTTGCCGCGACGCCCGCGGCCACCACGTCCTCGGCGTCGCCGTCCGCGGTCGAATCCACCCTGCCGCACTGCCTCCGCCGCCATCATCTTGCCCCCTGCGAGGAGCATGTCCCGCTCCCGCCTGCTGGCGGCGCCAGGGACCTTCTGCCGGAGGCGCTGTGCGGCCAGGCGGTGCTCGACGCCACCACCGACCCCTAAGCCGCCGTGGGCTCGTCCAATTCAGCTACAAAAGCTGGGAAGTCGCCGGGCCGGAAGATCCCATCGTAGCGGGCGGCAGGAGGATCTCGTCGGGGCCAGCAACATCCGCGCGCCGCCACTGCGCCCAGCAACAGGAGCCCTGGCCGGCGAGGAAATCGAGTAGAAGAGCTTCCCTGTGCTTGATCCCTGGCCGTCGTTCCCGCTCAGCCCGATGCGCGCCTCCCGGCCCCGCGCCGCGCTTACCACATCCGCTCCGTCTCCCTCCCCTGCAGCTCCCACCCGCTCCTCGCCCATCTCTGCAACCACATCACCGCTGTCCGCTCCTGAATCGCCGCACCTCGCTCAGAAAGGAAGGGAACTGATCGATTTGGACGCAGATTCAACCGAATCGATACATCATCAATCCATCATACATCCGGGCCGTCTTTCTCAATTCTCATCTTGCAGCCGCCGCTCCCATCCTGACCGGCCTTCTACACTAGGGGCCTCCAGATGCGCCATGGCAGACACGCTATCAGCTACTCCGTCATCCTCATGGCGAGAGCGAGACACCAGGACGTGCTCTGGCTCTGGGCGTGGTCGCCGGTGTGAGGCGGCGTTGGGACCTGAGGGATGACAGAGTGCCACTCGTCGAAGATGCCGCCGGGATTGGACTTGACCATGGCGTTCACGACCAGCGGCAGGGCCTTCTCGTCTCAGCCAACGAGCGGAATTTGCTAGCCAGACCATCGTCCAGGATCTGTCGCAAGTGATTTGACTTGTATTGGCCAGCAAGCTTGATTCCGCTCGTGATGGGCAGCTGGTCGCTTGATCTAGGCTGGCATTGATGGTTCCGTTGGAGAAGAAATTGGTTGAGGGGAAGATGCGATGGGATTTGGAACCAGTCAAAGGAATCAGAAGAAATCGTTTTTAACACTAGTACATCACCTAACGGACAATAAACGCCGTCAGACACGTGTCACTCAGTTACCGCGTGCTCACGTATACACCCGGTCACCAGGCTTCATCCGTTAAGAACAATTGCACTTGGTTGGTAGTAACCTAAGCCTCACGGTTGCACTAACCATAGTGCCATTTATTTGCATCTGCAATGGCATTACATTAGTAACGCACGACTTACTATTACTACATGATAATGTCATTGCTTAATTGACATGCTAACGTTCTCATTACAACATGGTAATGTTCTCCTTTAAATCACTTTGCTAAGTAACATGTAGCGCCTCCGTTACTTGCTATTCAATTCCTATTTTTTGGCCGGCAAATTAAACGAAGACTAGACTTGACCACACCGTCTAATTTAGCTTGAGCAGGTCCGCAAGCGTTTCAAAAAATGTGGCTTGGGATTTATATATAGTTGCTATAAATACGAGCTCCACTCGTATTTCTATCATAACGGACGACAAAATGTAAATACTTCTGTGATCTTTCTGTGTATAGTTTCTTAAATTGACAAATACTGGTATATTTTGGAATAGAGGTACCAGATGAGATATCTTGCAGAATAGATATGCCATTAATATTCCTTCATGGATCCATGTCCTTATTACTTTTTACAATATACTCCCTCCGTTCTTTTTTAATTGACTCAAATTTAGTACAAAGTTGTACTAAATTTGAGTCAATTAAAAGAGACCGGATCAAGGGAGTAGTAATTTCACGTCCGAAGCGAAGTGTCTTTTCTTTTGGAACGGGTTGAAGTTCTAAATTCATATTTAGAAGTTCGGTAGCTTTATAATCGATGCTAAAATGGATAAAACTTGTAGCCAAGTGTCACAAATAAGGTACGTACAAACTACGAAGTGCAACGAAAATAGAAAATCAAGTGTATCAAAATCCTTACAAACACTGGCGAAAACATCCTACGCGCGCATTACACACCAACACAGAACCGTAACTACTCACACGCGAGCCTACAGATTATTCGACCCCAGCAGCGTCCTCCATAGCAAATGGCCGCTGTGCATGCACGCCTCATCACTCGCTAATGGCGCCCGTAGGTAGACATCGAGCTTGACGGCGGCCGCTTAGGCGATCCAGGGCAGTCGTCGGAATGAGGCGGAAGGCAGAAGAAGCCGCGGAGCACGTCGGCGCAGGACCACTCGCGGACACAGGCTAGCAGGATGCAGCATTCATGGCTGACGCCGTTCTTGTTGTTGTCGAAGAGTGCCCTGATGAACTCCCCCGCGCATTCCCGCGACACCCCCATCACCGTCTTGTAGCAGTTGCCATCGCTGGCGACGAGGACGGAAGGCGCCAGAAAGGCGGCTGCCAAGTGGAGGACGAGGCACACGTAGACTTGTTGCCGAAGAGCCATTGTGAATAAGAGTAGGCTGGTGTGGTGAAGGTAGATTAGATATTTAGATTTAGTTTGGAGGGGCTGGGCGCTCGCAAGATAGTGACAAATATGGGATGGCTTTTGGGTTCACTATATATAGGCGGAGACTGATATTAGTTAACGATATTCTTGATATCTTAAGGTGTATTTGGATCTCAATATTGTGAGATACGATAATTTGTTTATGTAATTAAGAGTAGTATATCTTGAGAATTTTGAAGAAAGTATATCATATTTTGAAACAGCCTGTCGTTTAAAAGATATGTACATAATCTCAAAGATACAACCTTAGTCATTGATTTCTAAATCTGCATATATTGTTGCCATATTTAAAAACTTGGTTGATTAGTAGTACTTCCTCTTGTTCGGTTTATATGCCGCGTGTATTCCTAAATCGACAATGGCACCAATGTAATATACTCACTCCATCCCAGTTCACAGGCGTATCTCTATATCGTAAATTTGACGATGATAATGCAACATATGTATTACAAAATATATATCATTAGAAAGCTTAGATGTTCTACTTTTTAATGATATAATTTTTATATTATACAAATCATATTATGTTGGTCAAATTGATAATCTAGGGATACGCGCAAGCCCTATGAACCGGGACGGAGGGAGTATTATTATACAGCATAAAAATTACACTATTTAAAACTGTAACATCTAATGTTTTTAATGATATATTGTTTTACAATATGGCGCTTGTGTTTCGTTGGTCCTATTAACGATATGTAAACCAGACCGAATTGAGTATATAATTTATAACTTATTAAATCTCTGTGTAAGAAATATCTGTAAGTTTTTCTTATGTTCTATTTCTTTAGCGAAAATTGCACCAATCTATTAATAATCAACACAACTAGTACAAATAGTCTAAAAGTAATAAAAGTTACTAAAAGTGTCTTTGACACATGAGCACCAGTGCTCCTTGTTTCTGAAAAAACATATCTATGTGATTCCAAAAAATCTGAGCTTAAATACTTACATAAATATGTTGTATGGTGAACTATATATATATAAAAAGAAAAATTTCTGACAAAATCTATCCCTATACATAGCTATAAATTTGTTTTTTTTCCTGTAGCTTAAAATACAACACAATTTTTACCGAAATTTTACGTGAGTATATACTAGAAGACAATTGGGCCTGTGTCGGGACGACCATTCTCAAGTACATGCATGCAGCGATGTGGGAATTAGCCATAGTGCTAGCACAATGTACGAACCATGTATTTCTTGTACATACACATTCTATAGGTAAAAAATATTTCTCTACACTATATATTTATATACCTAGGTGTGTCGTTTTTTTGTTTCTCGCGGCAGAGCAACATCGTAATGAAAATATTTTTTTCTAGCTTATTTTATTATCGTGTACGGAGCAACATTTTGTTTGCATATCATACGAAACAACATTTTATTTTCATAGTGTACAGAACAACATTTTTTCATTCACGTTTGAAACAACGTTTTATTGCCATCACGTTTAGAACAACATTGTAATTTTCATGACGTTTGAAACAACGTTGTTATTTCCAGCATATTTGAAACAACACTAGTAGAAAAAGCCTTATATAGGTGAGATCTTATTTTTATGTTGCACTAGCCTAATATGCGCCACAGAAAGTTGTTTTGTGGCGCACCTGATACGGTGCGCCACAAAAATAGCGCCACAGGAACAAGGTGGGCCCACACCCTGCCACCCCCAATCATAGGTTCCACTGTTTCTGTGGCGCATAGGACAGGGTGCGCCACAGAAATAAGTGTTTCTGTGGCGCACTGATGCCGGTGCGCCTTGATTCTATGGCGCACTGATTCTGGTGCGCACAGAAATAGCGCCTCTTATATCATGTCGTACCCCCTTCCTCACCCGTACACCTCTCCCTACCACCCGTACCCCTCTTCCCTCTCCGGTCCCTACCGACGTGCGCCACCGCCTTCCATGGTGAACCTGGTGTGATAGCACAAATATCAATCTCTTGTGCATCCTACTTGGCTTCAGTGACCCCATCCTTGAATGTTAATAATTTTTTCGACCAACAAAGTATGAGGCATTCCATTTAGTTCATACTAGCTACTTATCTCTTATTTGAGTTGGCATTTCTTAATTGCATTGGCCTTTCTTCATTTTAGTGCCGATGATTAAATTTTGTGGTCACTACACACTTGGGGGAGGCGCCAGTGAGCCTGGTGCGATGACACAAATATCAATCTGTTGTGCATCCTACCTGGCCTCACTGACTCCTTTCCTAAATGTTAATATTTATTTCGACCAACAATGTATGAGGCCCTTGTCATTCCATTTGCTTTGGTATTTTCAAAATGCCGATGATTAAAATGCTTGGTCACCGTACACTCGGGGGTGCCGTAAGTGAGCCTGGTAAGATAGCACAAATATCAATCTCTTGTGCATCAGACTTGGTCTCACTTACGCCATCCCTGAATATTAATATTTGTGTTGACCAACAATGTATGAGGCATTTATTCCATTTCTCTTGTGCATCGGACTTGTTGGTCTCACTTGGTCTCACTTTCTTCCATTTTAATCATAGTAGGAACCGGATGAAGACCCCGATGCAAGCGAGCCTGGTGGGTAGAGAGGAGGGAGCAAAGGAGGAACCGGATGAAGACCACTTTGTATCTCGAAATTGTGAAATTTGTATGAATTAAGAGTTGTATGTAAAACATTTGACACTTGCCACTATATATGTACCTCGATCGGGCTCTAAGTAATGTGATGATGATGTCTATATTATATCTGTGCAATGTACATGCGATTTATATTATATCTGCATATTTCTGTATGTTGATGTATATAACCTGTATATTGCTGTCTATAACCTGTATGTGTATAGCAGGCAGCACAAAATCGTGTATAATACGAGAAAATTCTGTGGCGCACTGAAAATCAATTATGTGGCGCACCTTTTTCTGTGGCACACATAAACCCCCGTGCGCACAGAAACCTTAATTCTGTGGCGCATGTACAGGTGCGTCACAGAAAAATTATTTTTGTGGCGAAGTTTCTGTGGCGCACCTTCCATGCGCCACAGAATCAATTTTTGGTGCGTCAGAGATGAGGCTTTCCCTACTAGTGCAAGATTCTCTACTGAAAAGTACCAAGATGTTAGCTACCCTACCACAACATTTGTATTTCAAACATATTTGAAACAAGATTCTCTGTTGAAAAGTATCAAGATGTTAGCTACCCTACCACTAAGTACACTAGATTGTTTAGACACCAACGCCAGCTAATTGAAAAAGGTACAAATATTGCCTGGTACTGGGGTACATCGTAGAGTACTGCCCACGCCTCATAACGTATAACCAGCACTATTTGCATCTGTACCTTGAATACCGAGAGTTTATGTCGCCTACTGACTTGCTCACTTCGATAAGCAAATAATTAGCACTTACTACCTTCGGTCCCAAATTTTAGAACTTGAATGGCACGGCAAAAATCCGGTGGGCAACGAACCCCGTGGGTAGCAAATCCTCTCTCAAATTATAAATAGGTACTCGGATCACCTAGCGACGACTACATACACTAGCACAAGTTCAAAGCGCGCTGGTATCCTCGCCCTCCATCGCCAGAGAAGAAAATTTTATCATAACTGAGTTTTTTTTTTGGTAGTACACAGACAAGAAGTTGTCGTGCTCAGAACCAAAAGAACCAGCGCACCACAACAACATCCATTACCAAACCGTAGGTCCGAATAGACTAACATGAGACCACATGAACAAGCACAAAAACTGATCGGATCCTAGGAGATCCCCCGGGCAGATAACTCCACACGCCATGTGCAAGCACTAGAAGAACCGCCGAAGCAGCCATAGGGCAAGGAAAACCTTATTCATTCTAACATCAGGATGTTGCCAGCCTCACCAACCCCAAAAACACTGAAAATAATTAACCTAAATTAAGAACATAAACTCCCTTCTAGCAAGGGGCGCTGTGGTCCGCTAAACTTCCAAGACTCCAATGCCACCGAATGCGGAGCGCACTGACGGCCATGCTCTTATCTTCTATTTGTAGTAAAGATTGACAACGTCATATTTTAGAGAGTCGTGTATTACTTTGGAATAGGGTACGAAATAAAATAATTTAAATGTATATGTTGTGCATGTCTCTCCACGAAGGAACCATATTTTGGTATTTTTTTCCTAGATAGAAAAGAGTGAATTCAAGTTTTTACTCCCTAGGTTGTTATTTTTTACGCTGAATATTTAATTTATAACTAATTATCCTTATTTATCCATTTATCAAAAGTTTTGCACACCTTTAACCCTCCTATAAGAAATCCTCTCCTAGAAACAGGCCAAAAATCAAAGTCAAACCCTGATATATAAGTCATGTTACTATTGAGGTACAATTTTTTTAGCCTCAGAAGAAAAGATGCTCTGAGAAACAAAACAAAAGGTCTCACGACTCGCGTCATCCGCCGCGGGCAACCGGGTCGCACCACCACCCAGCTTCCCCAACCCCTCCCTCCACCACCACCTCTCCCCTGCCAGGCAAAACCTGCACGGTGCCGGCGATGGCATAGTCGACTTTACACTCTCAGGAGCGGTGCAAATAGGGCGGGGCTCAGACCAACCGTTGATCTGGCGTGTGCGATAGTGCACATCGTCGCTGACAACATCCAGGTGCATGAGGTCATCCGTGGCGAAGGTGAAAGGGCAGGGAGGGCTCCTGGCGGTAAGGACATGCAGACCAAGATTTGGGCCCTGCCAAGCCCGATCTGGGTCGGGAGGGTCTTGGCACCGGCTGTCTTCGCTCCTTCGACCGTGGACCGGCGGTTTCCACGCGGTGGCTTAATGGTAGCCATGGCGATGCAGTACGGAGGCAGGGCTAGTCGGGTACGCTGGCCCTGAAAGGCCGTACCAACTGCGTCCAATTGGCGAACGACCCCGGCGATGGAGGATGGATGATCTCCTATGCGTGTCTTCGGCGTGGCCGGAGGCCGATCCAGACCTATGGGTCCAGATCTGGTTGTCGGTGCTTGCAGAGTGCGACGGGCGGCTGGCACGTTGCCGTCTACCCACTACACTTCTGACATTCACGCGAGATATTCAGTGGCTCACCTCGTCAGACGCATCGGGATCGTGTTGAGCTATTTATCTCTTTATGGTGTTGAGCTCGCGGACGTCAAGGCGGCGGCCCCGAAGGGTGGATCGCGCGGGCATATCTACTACGAGCGACGTGGTGATGGTGATGGCCTGGCTCTTTTGTCATTTGGATAGCGAGGAGCAGGTGGTGGGTGACCCTGGTGTTTATGACGCTTTCGCATTGACATGTCCTAGATCGTACTCTCAAGGTCGGGCTCGGAGACAGTGGGCTGATCGAAATACCGGGTATATGCGAATGATTTTCTGGGAGAAAGCCAAGTGATTCGATGTCAAAGACGAAGATGCATGCGGGTGTCGTAACCATGTTGGCGGCATCATTGTCGACTGTCGACCTCCAGTTTCCCTCGATCTCGTTCTGTTGTCGCCGGTGGCAAGTTTTGGTCTTCTTGTATTTTTTTTTATTTATCTTTGGCCTGAACTGTAAGAGTGTATCCTCATCACCTTGTACCGGTTCAGCAGTATGTGACTTTCATTTATAAAAAAAAACGGGGCAACAGCTTGTATCGCTCTTTTGCCTCCTTGATTTTTGTGATTGTCGCTTCTGGGATGTGCACGTATCCAGAGATGACGAGGGTTGTCAAAGTCGAAGACCCTTGGTGCAGTCAAAAGTGATGGGTGGCAATTTTACTCACGAGCTAGCTCATCATGTACTTATGATTTTCAATCAAAATCGTGATCCGCACCAAAATGGAGCACACACAAGAATTTAGGTACTGGGATTGAAGCTAGAGGATTTTTACTCGTGACGACATCACCATCATCATCCGAGCGACGTTGCCGTGGCACCAAAACCGTAAATGGTAGAGGAGACCGAAATCTTCTCCCCTCCGCCCCATGACGCTTCTGGTATGTTAAGTCGTTGCTCAAAACTTGTGATTTGCAATCAAAATCCTGATCTGAAACAAAATGGAGCACAAACAACAGCGTACTACCAAACTAACCATTTTCATAGTTAGGAGGCAAAACAAAAATAGTACCGGCGTCTGTTTGGTGATAAGAACATAAACCAAAGGCACGCATATTTAGAGATCATACACATGCGCAGACCGACCGACAGACGCGCATATATGTAGATTTATTGGGAACTACTAAAAGCATCTTCACAGGTGTCCACATCGCACATACCGGCTACGTATTTGTTTGGTCATCGGAAGCAAATGCCAAGCAAAATAATTAGAGTGTCCACACTGGTTAAGCCCCATGGTGATATCGGTATTAAATGGTAGAGGAGATACTGAAGACCGATAGGTGGAGGAAAGAGGGAATGGTGTTTTGGCACATGAGAGCATATGCTCTCTTTATTTTGAAATACATGTTACATACATTTTGAAATTTTAAAAAATTGAAATGAAAAATTCGAACGTACATCTTCACGTGCTACGCGCTCACAAAGTTGTTTCATAAAAATCCGACTTGTCATGTGACGTGTGTAAAAAAGACAAAATTTAATGCTGAAAATAAGGCTTTTCAGGAGATAAATCTTCTCTTTTTTACACAGGCCACAAAACATATTGGTTCCTCGCGAAACTTGACAAACGTACCTATATTGTGGAGATGTACATGTAGAATTTTTTGTCAAAATTTTTCGACATTTTGAAATATAATTTTTTGATAGAGGGAGCATATGCACCCGGGAGCCGAATTGAATTTCCGGAGGAAAGAAATAAAAAGAAAGTATGGGCCGGGGTACAGATAATGAGTGTGGGCACGAAGAATCTTTGGCTACTAGTCAAACATGCGCGCGCGATGCCGCATGCATGGCATTGTTGTACAGCCTCCTTAGTGCTCGTGTCATGTTATTTAGAGTTAGTTGTAGGAAATTAAAGAACATTGACATATCATGTATCATGGTTATTAGAAATCGTACTTCCTCTCTAGTACAACATTTATATTTACTAAACTTGGTACATGGTGTTTAAATAGACAATTTCCAGGAGGGATCTATTGCAGGCAATAACATTTCAGAGATTCAAGTGCCAATTGAAAAAATAGGGAAATGCAAAAGCTCCAAGGATATGGACATTAAATTCTGTTTTATTTACTGAAAAAAAATTAAACTTCAGAGGAAATGGTTTCTAATGAACTTTCAGACCGCATATCCCACCAAAAATATTACAGAGTTTGTGAACACCAGGAAGTATAACTGGGAAGTTGTGAAACAACAGCACGCTACAAACCATTTTAGAAGTAGAAACCACAATAATGAGAACTTTCCTAGTACCAATACCCGCAATATCACCGCATCGCCCACCCTTGCCCATGTAACAACAGACATGACCATCTGTGAGGAACCATTCATTAGGCTACTCACAATCTGAAGCTTCATGGCATGACACACAGCTTCTACTGTTCTACACTACCCTTGATGGTTTCTTGATGGGTATATGATTATGTTCATATAAAGCAAAGTGATAAGAGTAAATGATGACTGAAATATGATATGCTTGAACTCTGATTTGCATACCAAGCTTGTGTAGCCTGAAAAAGAGTAAAGTATTATAGAGTGAAGTATGTGTGCCAGTGTGTGCTTCAGATCTGAACTTGCTGAAACACACCGCAGGGTAGCATACTTATCTAGCAACAATGTCAACATTAATGGTCAGATACCTATGAAAAGAAATTGTTCCAGTGAGTTTATAGGCTGATCAGTTAAATAAGAAACAACATGCATGTGCCGATTTCACTTTTTATGCATCAAAGTAAATACTGCAATAGAAATATAGATATGTAAATGAAAACGCAACAGCTAACATCATTGGAAATGACTGAAGTTGGTTAGAGGATTGAACATTTAAGGCTGAAGTAAATCATGAAAAAAAAATCATAGTTAACGTCAGGTCTATCGTGTTTTTTACAGCATAGAGGAGCCCAAAAGTCTACCATCTCCGCAATAATCTTCATTGCTAGTCTAGATGGAAAATAGCCTACTCTGTGTACTAATTCTATAGCGAGTCTAGAACCAAATCGCATGCCTAGCTTCGGGAAATGAGAATCTAAGAAATATTATTTTAAGAAGTAAAAATCAGGCTATGAAACGGAATCACTTGCACAACATTTTGCAGCGTACAGTGAAAACTTGAACTACTACAGGTAGATGTGTGTGGATCTGCACATGTAGAATTGACTGGTCTAGCCATTTGTTTACAGCTTTGACAACCGGTATTCCAACACTGTTGCCTGGAGGAAATTCTTGATATTGTGACGTTGCATCGAAACTTTGCTTCCTATGAGTGGACACAGAGCATTAGGCATACGCTAGTTAACAGAGTCTATAGAAGGGATTATGATTTGTTATATAGATGTAGTACCTCATCTTTAAAAATATTGAATGCAGCCAACTGACCAACATGTTTTGGTAGCAAGTTTTCTCCAATCAACCTTAGAGCAGAGAGGATACATCTTGCACAACTATCATGCCTTGCTACACTCAAGTTGCACAAAAAAATTATCAGTGCAGTTTGCACAAAACATTGTTTCAATTGTGATTTGTCCCATGTTCAACTTCAGAGGTTACATTTGGTCATGCCTCTGAACCAATAGGAAATATAACACTTCAATAGCATAAGTTTAACTTTAAAAATACATTATTGCAAATATGAACAAATCATGTCCTGGCGTGGGCTATGAGGGACTTGCATCGGTGTGACACTTGTGCCCAGCCTGCTCACAGTCTTTGTCGGACTTGGATTTTAATTTCCAAACGAAGGAAACAATATTATCTTGTTAACAATGCGGTACAATGAATGTGTAAGAGGACTAAACCTAGTTGGCAACACTTTTGTACCCATATTTATCCATAAAAAGTACCACTATTGAGAGATGCCAAAATGATAATTCCCTATTTTATCGGGCAAGAACCTGCTGCACTCTAATTGTAGGTAGAGATATTCAAAAGAGCAATCCAAAAGCTCATATAGGAAGAAAATATCATTCATATGTTCTCGGAATATCATAAAGATAATCTATACGCATGTTCTATCTAGAAATTTTTTTACATCCTAGAAAAGTGAGCACTTTCAAGGATACTTCCCTTAAGTATTAGTTGGCTTAAGATATTGCATCTTTTAGGAAAATGCTGCTGCGAGGGGCTCGAAAAGTGTTCAAAATTACATTGGGAAGAAGCTACAAACAAATTTATCTACGCCAAAGTGCCAAGGTACTTCAAATGAATATTGTGATTGGGAAAGACTGTAAGATCAACATATACTGGCAAGCAAGTGTCGTGTTCTTAACTGACAAGCAGAAAATTAAAACCATCAACCAGCATTTTACAGACGGCCTACAAAAATACGCAGCATAAGAAATAGTAATACTACCTGAAGAGAGTTATCAATAGATATTTTCTTTATATGGGAAGTTTCGGAAATTCTGGGAGTCCGTGACACAATTCACTGGTTGCATAACCAAAAAAATAAATCTATTAATAAGAACCTTGTGAGTGATGTATCATCCTGGACTATCAAATATGCACGTCAGACCAAAGTCCCAAAGCTTGAGCTATTCTTCATTTTGTTGTTTTATTTAATAATCAGATAGTCAGTACTGTGTAGCACCCATTTCTTGTGGCAGAATACTTGACCTTTCAACATCATCTGAATATAAGATTTAATGTCCACTGGAGATAATAAAATGTACCTATCACTTATGACAACTTCCAGGTCCATACCATGAACTTGGATACAAGGTGCATGTTGCCCTTGTAATGGAGAGCATCAATTAGCTCTATAATATTAGGATTAAGATCTTTCAACTCCTTGAGTAGTTTGATTACCTCAATGTAGTGAAGTTGAGGACTTTCGTGTACTTCCCTAGCCGGAATCTCTTGATCGCAACCCGTCTCCTGGGTCTGAAAATAAATAGCATGACATCCACGATCAGTAGCTCAAATGGCCTGAAGTATGATATTGAAATCCAAGCAAGCATCATCAGAAGCAGAAAGTAACCTTTCATGACATTACGCTGAAAGAGTTCACTTGGGTGATCCTGAACGCCTCTGAGATGAAAATGTAACACCTTAGATCCTGAGAGTACACAACACGCAGCTCTACGACAATCCTACTATCCCATACTGTATGCAAGACTGCTAAACAATATATTGTAAAATCAGTGATTCCAGCACAACAGTTTTGCCAAAACCAGCCGTTGTAACCTAGAAGACCAATCGATTGGAAGCTCATCTCAACCATGATCGAATCTTGCAGCGTGCAACCTAGTGTCCTAGTGTTTCCTCTCCCTGTCGCCGAGGACGACATCTCCGAGCCCCACCGCCACATGCTTGGGTGCTTGTACCTCGGCCAGGAGGAAGGAGAGGGATGGCGCAGCAGCGTCCCGTGGCGCTCGTGAGCGCCGAGGAGAGACATCATGACAATCTTGATGGTTGATGCGTGCCTGTATTGCTTCGTGTTGCTGCAATGGGATCGGTAGGAAGTTTTTCAGTTGACCTGAAGAACATGTCGACTTTCTCCTCACGCTCTAGCTCGGCTAGAATGGCGAGCTTATGTGCCTTGAGCAACCGCACCATGTGCCGCTTAATGAACTCCGGCAGCGTCTCCTCATCCCTCTTGAACTGCTCGCTTCTTACTCTGCCAAAGGGGCCCCTGCGGTCGCCTGTCATGGAACGCGCCACCGGCACGGTGCAGAGGATGGAGACGACCCACCCCGCCATCAACTGCAGCAACAATCGACATCCAACCGAGGGACGACCCTGAACCTAGGGTTCCCAAACGAAGTCTGCGGTTCGTTGGCAAGGACAAGATGCGGGAGGGGGAAAGATGCGAGGCTGCTGCCACAACCCGTGACGACTTGGCCCTGATCTTGCCGCCGCAGGCCTTGTCCGACCGTTGCCGCTCCATTCCGGTAGCCTCCGTCCCTTCCCTAACATTTTCTTTTTTCGAGAATGTCGTTCCCCGACCTTCATCGCCTCGTTTTGACCTTGTTTTGGCCGTTGTCTAGCGTCACCCCACGCTGATCCCACTAGCGCCTCCCCAGAATGCCGCGTCATTGCTCGCCCGGACCCGATTTGGTCGACAACCTCCTGTTCCGGCCTGCGCCGCTACTCTTCGTGGGGGCTTGTCCTGCTTGGGCTGCTACTTCCATGAGCCGCTTGGTCGGGACGGCCAAGAGTGAGGAGCGAGCGCTTCTCCAATTTGTATCATGAGCGTTGACCGGAAAATAAAAAAATGGTGGCCGTGTGCGGGCGTGTGCAAGGCCAGCAAAGATAGAGGTAAATTTACTGACTCTAGGTAGACACTATTCATCTAGCGGCTGACACTATTCATCGCTAGCGTCAGGACTGCCTCAGCGAAGCCACAGACCACCACAGTGACTTCTTTCTGCTAGCTTGCCCTAAGAAAAAACAGCAGTTCCACAGATATCTCCGCTGCTTTTCTATTCGAAACATAATGGTGCTAAGCAAAGAGAATTTCAATTAACGAAGAGTATGTGCTTTTTTCTTCCTTGGCAATGATCAGCAAAGAACTGCACTTTGGCAGTTCCATGCTGCAATGAAAAGATCCATCTCACTCTACAATAAACTGGTTTCATTCTGATGTGTTGCTAACTTCTTTGTTGTAAAACCCGTAGAGTTCTCGCCCGAAAAAATTTCAACAAAAACCTCGCTGGCATATGAAAGATCTAATCTAATCCTCAGGAGACAGAGACCTAGAGAAATCGCCCCACCCATGACCCACCGTCATATAGCATCGATCGATAACTTGCAACCACTCCACCATGATCTGATGGTCCAAAGACCACAAGCAGACCCAACTACTCAAACAACAATGAGTGCCTACGCGCAACGCCGCATACCACACGACATCTGCCCGCACCACCTACACCCCACATGTACAGTGTCAACACCCGGGTTTTTAAGTCCAGATGCCTATTATGCCATACATCGCAATCCCAGGAAGATTATTTTTGCGAGACATAACAGTTGAATATCATAGAGTCATCATTTATTACAACACATAATCGTCTTACAACCATAGATCACATGATCCAATATTACACAAATAGTTGATCTAATGATCAACAACACAATACGTAGCGGAAGCGAAGTAGTAGTGGACTATCTATTCCATAGGCAACGCTTGACGTTAGAAGATGCTCCTAGTTATCGTAGACGTTCTGTTGTCCGTCCTCCTGATACTGTTGCTCCTCTTCAAAGTCTGGCATTTGAATAGCCAGGGACACAGCCATGAGTACTTTAAAGTACTCGCAAACTAATACTAATGTAATTACTTATCAATTTTAATAAGGGGTGCTAAGCTCTAGGTTTATTTGCATAAAGCCAAGTTTAGTTCATAAACATTTAGTAAAGACTCCTCATTTTTACTAACTAACTCAAGTGGGAACATTAGTGTCATTCCCACAACTCAGTTGTGATTCAAGTCAATTCACCTTTCAATTCAACATTCTTTCTTAAGAAAAAAATTCTGACAACGAAACAGTATGGCCTTTCCAATTGTCCGTAACCGCGGACACGGCTATTTGAATAGGTTTAACAATCTGCAGAGTTGTACTCTTGTGCCACAACTTTTGATTACATCCGCCGGGGATAACCCCGAATCATCGTAACTCAGTACGCGAATCATCAACCATAACCTTTCACTTATATACCCTAGTATAGGCACCTCTCCCCATGAGCTTGGCCTCCCGGTGAAGACAAACCGTCAACCCGGGAACTGCACGAGGCTTGGGTCTGACATTCACCTCATATTCACATCATTTCACTTTTAACGGAGGCAGCCTCGGCATAACCCCTATGACGCTTGTTTAGAGGGAACCCATACTAAGATACACAAACTTCTAGTTAAGCCCTACCCATAATCAGGTATTGTGGGGGTACTCGTATAATTGGAAGGGTATCGCATCTGAACCCAATCATCAGTTTTCCTCAAAATTCACCAAGTCATTCATGTCATAATCACCTTCAAAATCTTTTAAAGTCATTTCATTTCACATGTTCCCATCTAGAGTAGCCAATTTTATTTAGTTAGCACTAGCTAGCAACTAGTCATGAGGGGTGCTATCTAGCTTTGATTGCTCTAGGCTAAATTTGATGTTCTTGTAACATTCTAAACTTAGACCAAAGTTAACTATAAAGTAAGCTTTGATAAAATAAAGTAAAAGCTTGCAAGAGTAAAACTTGGTAATTGGATCCTTAAATAGAAATAGAAATGTAATGGTGCCTTGCTCCATTAGAGCTTTGCACTTGGGAACTTTGCAAGAGTGTTAGCTTGCCTTGAGTGGTGTAGTGATCAAAGTTCTCTTCCTCCTCCTGAGAGTAGACCTCATCCTCCTGGTACTCCTCGGTACTAGCGTCTATATACGAATACGAGGTATACAATCACCACACAAACTTAAAAGCTAGACTAAACACACAAATGATTCACACTAGTTACTCTATCACACACATTAATCATAAGAGGGGTTGACTTGTGTTTTAAAACTTGTAAGAGAAAATAATTTCCTCTCATTGAATCTTCTCAAGATTTAAATTCCTCAAATAATAATGTATGATCATATGTTGACCAAGGTCAACACTTCTCATATATCATTTGGGAAAAGATTTAAGTGAGATACTATATCTCATGCAATTTAAAACTACTATGGAACAATTTAATATCATTAAGTAATTAAGACAAAGATTTAAATGAGAGAGTAACTCTCATACTATTTAAACAAAACAAATTGGAGGATTTAAATGGACTAGAAATGGCTCCATAGCCATTATTTTGCTCTAGTCCATGATCATCGAAACAACCATGATATATTTTTGCATAATCAATTAGGGTTTGTTAAATGTGGTGGGTGAGAGTTTGATTCAACTAAAAATCATTTTTGGTTGAATTTTAAATAAAGTTTGAAGTTGGAAAAGACCTTGTCTTGTTATTTTTACTATTTGAATTCTACACTGAATCTGGTGAGACCAGGGTAGTTACTTAGATATTTTTCCAAGCTTTCCAAAGATATAAAGTTCAAAATTTTTGGTTCAGCCGATTTGAAACTATTTAGGTTTGAAGTTGGCACCAGTATTGCATTTGATTTAAATGAATTAAACCACATTTGAATCGCTGGGCCGCGCGGGAAACGCTTAACGGGCCGAAGCGAAAATAACTGAGAAAACCAGCCCAGCTACGCGTCCAGCGCGAGTGGGCTGTCTGACGATGGGGTCCACTTGTCATTGGCTTATAAAACGCGAAACGGTATGGGCGAGCGTGGGACGTAGGATTAGGAGATCCTACGGCTCACGATCGTCGTCTTCTCCGGCGAGAACGAACTCACTGGCGGCGAGGTTCGGGGGTAGGAGAGCCTACCGGTGCTCCGGCGGTCGACGGCGAGGGGTGCGGCGATGTTGGCGTGGACGACGAGGCTCCTGGTACCAGCAGCGTGGCGTGGGGAAGCTCCAATCGACGGCGGCGACCTGCGGGTACTGGCGGGCTCCGGCTTCAAATTGGGGCTGCTCCAGCGAGGTGGTGACTAATTGACTGGTCGAGGGGAAGCAAGGATGGGAGGAGAAGCGGTGGGTGTGGAGAATTGAGGCGCGAAAGGGGTCTATTTATAGCGGGGGAGGTGACTGGCGGGTGCCCGTGGAGGTCAAGCATGGCGTGGTTGTTCCAGTGCGCGAACGGTCAAGGCGAGGATGGCGTGGTGTAGGCGGCATCATGGCGATGCTCAACGGCTAGCTGGCGCAGCAAAAGGGTGAAGTGATTGCTCGGGATGATGCAGAATCCGTCACAGTACTGGCGGCGGAAAGTCGACGGGGACGATGGCGACGGTGCACACGCAGGGGCTCGAGTGTGTCGAGTGGCTAGCTGGTGTGGTGGCGGTGCTCGATGCAGAAGTAGAGGTGTAGAGGAGGATGGAGGCGATGGGTCGAGCTGCCGCTCTGGCGTGCCCAATACGGGGTGAGCACGCACGCTGGCATGCCTGGGCGTGCTGGGCACGCTCTGGCCTGGCCAATGCCAGCCTCGCGCGAGCCCGGGCCGTGCATGGTGATGATCAGCAAAGTCAGGGGATTCTATTGGACAAGGTTAAAGTGCATGGAGAGGATCTGAGGGAGGGGTGGCATGCTGGCCGGCATGGTGCACGGCATGGTGTTGTTTTTACCCTCTCCATGCTTTAATCATCAAGAGCAAGTACTGGCAGTGATGCAGGAGGTGTAGAGGATCAATGATCATCTCTGATCAAAAGAGGTTTAGTCAAAAATCTGGTGGGTAATAGAGTGTGTGTCCAAACTGAATTAATGCCTGCAAGGTATTCGACACAATGGCCGCATGAAGGTTTTGTTTGAATTTTTCAAATCTTTTTGGTGGAGTTGATTTGAATAATCAATGGAGTAGAATGGTGGTGGTGGTTTGAAAAATGGGGCTGGTTCGCAAAGTTTCAAAAGTGGGGATGATCTTCTCTTTGTCTCACGGTTGCCACTTGTCACCTTTATATTAGTCAATGTAGGCAGAGTCAACTCTAATGGTCAACACCAAAAATGTTCATCTTGATATGTTCTTGGATGAGGTGGAAAGAGTTGGCAAGGTTTAGTTTAAGAATCTCTCAAACCAGGGGCTCAAAGTAGGCATGATGATATAAAAACTCAATTTGACCAATATCATATGTGATTGGATTTTGATATTTCCTTTGCTTTGATTTGTGTTTCTTTGATGCAAAAGTGTTTGTATTTGATATATTGGTGTTTCACAATCATTGATACTAGCAATGGTGGCCTTGGTTGATGATTTGCAGAAATGGCCATTTGTGTATGTGAGTGAGATTTGCATTTTTCTCATTTATTTTATTTCTCTCTATTTTGGGTTCTATGATCATGTACTAGGGTTTAAGCACATTAGAATAACACATCAACACTCATCATGGTAATGGCATACAAGAATGCATGAACACTATGCATAGCACTATGTGTAAAGAAAAGTTTTTGTTAGTTCCAAATTTTGAGTAATTGGAAATCCTTTTCTTCATTAAGTTGAAACTTGGGATGTTACAAACCCTTCCCCCTTACAAAAGATCTCGTCCCGAGATCTTAAAGAAAATTAGGTACTAAAGAGATCTGGGTATTCAGTCCTCATGAAGTCTTCTCGCTCCCAAGTGGCCTCTTCTTCGGTATGGTTACTCCATTGGATCTTCAGAAACTTGATACTCCTGGTGCGGGTGGTTCTGAAAGCTTCTTCTAAGATGCGGATAGGTACTTCGCGATAGGTCAAGTCTGAATTGATATCCACAGCTCGGTGATCGATGTTCTTGCAAACCTCGGTCTTCTCCGGCACTTCCAAGCATTTCCGGAGTAAGGAGATGTGAAACACATTATGTACCGCTGACATTTCTTCCGGTAACTCCAGCTGATAGGATACTTCTCCTCTGCGACTCAAGACTATGAAGGGTCCAACATATCGGGGTGCAAGCTTTCCTCTAAGTTGGAATCTCTGCATTCCTTTAAGGGGGGATACTTTGAGATACACAAAATCTCCGATCTCGAAGGTCATCTCTCGGCGTCTCTTGTCAGTGTAGTTCTTCTGTCTTGATTGGGTTGTCTTGAGGTATTTGCGGATCGTGTGCACCTTCTCTTCAGCTTCTCAGAGAATATCTGGTCCAAAAACTTGGCTCTCTCCGACTTCCGACCAATTCAGAGGGATACGGCACTCCCTTCCGTACAGTGCTTCAAATGGGGCCATTTGCAAACTGGCTTGGTAACTGTTGTTGTACGAGAATTCTGCTTAAGGCAGGCAGTCTTCCCACTTGGATCCATACTCAAGCACACATGCTCTCAACATATCTTCCAGTATCTGATTGACTCGTTCAGTCTGTCCATCAGTCTGCGGGTGATAGGCGGTGCTGAAATTCAGCCGGGTTCCTAGTCCTTCATGTACTTTCTGCCAAAATCTTGAGGTGAATTGGGATCCTCTATCGGACACTATTGACTTCGGGGTTCCGTGCAGGCTGACTATCCGTGAGATATATAACTCGGCGAGTCTTGGTCCTTGATAGGTGGTCTTGATGGGGATGAAATGGGCTACCTTGGTCAATCTGTCGACCACTACCCAAATAGAATCATTTCCTTTACTAGATTTGGGCAATCCGGTGATGAAGTCCATTCCTACAGAATCCCACTTCCATTCGGGAATCTGCAGCGGCTGCAGTAGTCCTGCGGGTCGTTGATGTTCTGCTTTGACTCGTTGACAGATATCACACTTGGCGATGTAGCTTCCAATCTCTCTCTTCATTCAATGCCACCAAAATTGTTCCTTCAAATCTTGGTACATCTTGGTTCCTCCGGGATGAATGGAGTAAAGGGTGTCATGGGCTTCTTTCAGGATAACTTGCTTCAACTCTGAATCTGACGGCACACATAGGCGTCCGTTGTACCACAGCACTCCTTCTTCATCTTCGGTGAATCCCGGTGCCTTTCCTGCAGCTATTTGGCTCTTGATCCCATCAATGCTAGCATTCCCCTTCTGGGCTTCCTTTATCTGACTAATCAAGGTAGGTTGGAGTTCAATGCTTGCTAGGAATCCTTCACTAACTAGCTCCAGTCTGAACTGCTCAAATTCTTGATGCAAACTGGGTTGTTCTATTGCGATCATGGAGTTCAGCTGACACGGCAGTCTACTCAGGGCATCCGCTACCACATTGGCCTTGTCGGGGTGATAGTGAATTTCCATATCATAATCCTTGATTAGCTCTATCCATCTGCGCTGCCTCATATTCAGCTCCTTCTGAGTGAAGATATACTTCAAGCTCTTGTGATCCGAATAGATCTCGCATCGATTACCCATGAGGTAATGACGCCACACTTTCAGGGCTAAAACTACTGCTGCTAGCTCTAAGTCATGGGTTGGATAATTCTGCTCATGTTGCTTCAGTTGCCTAGACAGATATGATATCACTTTTCCTTCTTGCATCAACACACATCCAAGACCAATCTTGGAGGCATCACAATAGACGTCGAAGGGCTTGGTGATGTCCGGCATGATCAATATTGGGGCTGAGGTCAATCTGTTCTTGAGCTGTTGGAAGCTCTCTTCACATTTATCAGTCCATTCAAACTTCTTATCTTTCTTCAACAATTGGGTCATTGGTCTTGCTATGCTGGAGAATCCTTCAACAAACCGGCGGTAATATCCCGCCAATCCGAGAAATGCACAGACTTCAGTCTGAGTGGTTGGGGCTTTCCATTCTTCAACGGTCTTGATTTTGGAGGGGTCCACGTCAATTCCTCCTGCAGACAAGATATGTCCCAGGAATCCTACTTCCTTCAATCAAAACTCACATTTGCTGAACTTGGCGTACAACTGATGCTCCCGAAGGGTATCTAGGACCACTTCCAAATGTTGCTCATCTTCTTCTTCGGATTTGGAGTAGATAAGGATGTCGTCGATGAAGACAACGACAAACTTATCCAGGAATTTCATAAAGGTCTTATTCATGAGATTCGTGAAGTAGGCGGGGGCATTGGTCAATCCAAATGACATGACATTGTACTCATACAATCCATATCTTGTGGTGAAGGCAGTTTTGGGGATATCGGTGGCACGAATCTTCAGTTGATGGTAACCAGTCCTAAGATCAATCTTAGAGAACACTTTGGCACCGGTCAGCTGGTCAAACAAGTCTTCTATCTTTGGCAAGGGGTATTTGTTCTTGATGGTTACATCGTTAAGCATACGGTAATCCGGACATAAACGAGTGGCACCGTCTTTCTTATCCACAAACATAACCGGTGATCTCCAAGGTGACGCACTTGGTCGAATCAGACCTTTGTACAACATATCATCCAGTTGCTTCTTCAGCTCCACTAATTCTGCCGGGTTCATGCTATAAGCTCTCTAGGCTATAGGTCCTGTTCCAGGGATTAACTCAATGATAAACTTGGTATCCCGATCTGGGGGCATACCGGGTAGATCATCAGGAAACACATCGGGGTATCGACAGACGACCCTGATTTGATCCAAGGTGGGCTTGGCTAAACTCTGGTTGCAGGTGAACTTTCTGGGCAGTCTTTCAGATATGTGCTCTACTAACACTCCGGCGCTACTAGTCATGGTGATGGCCTTCTTGGCACAATGAATCAGTCCATGATGTTTGGACATCCAGTCCATACCCAGTACTACTTCCAAACCTTTTGCTCCCAGAACAATCAAATTTGCATAAAAATCTATTTCATGTATTCTGATAGGCGCATCTTTGCAAATTTTTCTAGCTTTAGTTGTTGAACCAGGTATTTGAACTATCATGACATGCTTCAAACTGATGGGTTGAATCTTACTAGTGCATGCAAAATCTTCGAGTAACAAACGAATGCGATGCTCCAGAATCAAACAACACTCTTGCAGGTATTGAGTTAACAGAGAACATACCCAGCACGACATCTGGTGCTTCCTGGGCTTCTTCGGCACTCATGTGAAAGATGCGGCCGCTGCGGTTGTTCGGGTTGTTGGGGGTGAACTTTCTGCCGTTGGTGACACGGCGTTGCTGCTGAGCAGGTGCAGCAGTATTGGCGGCAGTCTTGGCTAACCTTTTGGGGCACTCATTGGAGTAGTTACCCACTATTCCACATTCAACAAGTGATGGTGGACTTGTCCTTGGGGGTGATGGGAACAGCATTACTCCCGGTCCTCGGAGCAGTGTTGGTGTTATTGGGGTTGTTGTTGCCGGGGGCTCTCATCGGGGCGCGGTTCAAGTGGTTGGTGTTGGCATGATGGGGGTTGTTGTTGGTGTTGTGGCCTCCTGGCCTAGGGTGTCCTCCACTCCGGTTCTGAAAACCCGGACGTGACATCGGTGCATTGGGCTTGTTGTTTCTTGGGGCAAAACCTCCACTTGAGCTGGGGCGATACCTTGGGGTATTGCTGGGCCCACTCCGGTGCGTCATGCGGCGTTTGCGGTTCTCGTTGGCTTGGTTGAGTTTTCCCTCCATCTGGATGGCTGAGTCAACTAGGGCTTCAAGGTCAGCAAAAGGAATGTTGACCAGCACAGTCTGCATCTCATCGTGCAGTCCGTTCAGGAATCTCTCCTTCCTCTTCTCGGTGGTGTCCGTCTCATCCGAGGCGTACCTTGACAGAGGGAGGAATCTGTCGCGGTATTCTACCACGGTCAGTCTGCCCTGCTTGAGTTCCCTGAACTCGTCCCTCATTTTCTTGATCAGACCCGGTGGCACGTGATACTTGCTGAACTTGAGCTTGAAATCTGCCCAAGTCATCATTTGCCTCGCATTCAATGCACGGGCACTCGTCCACCAGGCTCGTGCAGGTCCTGACAAGTAGTGGGTGGCAAACAGCACCTTATCATTGGCTTCTACTCCGAAAACTTCAAGATTGTTCTCCATGGTTTGGAGCCAATCATCAGCATCAAGGGGCTCTTCCGTCTTGCTAAACACAGGTGGGTTAGTGTTCTGGAAGTTCTTCATCTTGGATCCTGGGTGATCATGGTTTCCATGGCCTTGGTTGTTCTGAGCGATCTGTTGCAGTGCTGCGATATTGGCTTGCCTTTCAGCTCTTTCAGCCTCTCTATCTTCCATCATCATCTGCAACATCTGCATCATTGCATCCTGATTTGTGTTGCGAGTTGGAGGGGCCATCTGAACATTGAGATAGATCATGAGACGAGAGGGAATTTTCTATGGCTTATTTTTGGTAAAGTTCAAAAGTTTAAAACTTGAGTTCTTGACATGTTGAATTTAAACACACTTTTATTTATTCTAGGAGCACACATTACAAACTATCACACCGGATGGTTTGAAGAACCATTTCACCGTTCTACGATACAAGGGACCGATACAAACTCACGCCTACTCAAGTGCTCATGTGAAACTACTCTTCATCAACATTGATCGGGAAGGAATCATCCATCCTGGCTTCCAGGTGCTCATAGCCATCCACATAGGGGTGGAAGGCCAGGTCTTCGTCTTCCTCTTCTTTGTAGTCATCATCATTGCTCACATAGGAGTATCCATTGATACGTCCAATATGCATCACTATTTTATATCATAATTTGCTGTTATTCATTGATATATTTCATATTTGGAGATAATACTTATGTTATTTCATCTATTTTGCATGTTTCATGATTATTGGAGGATCGCGCACCGGAATCGGGATTCTGTCTGGAAAAAGTGCCGTCGGAATGCAATATTTCGGAAGATCAACGGTTGACGGAAATTATATGAAAAATCCTATTTTTCCGGAAGACGAAGGGAGCCGGAAGGGGAGCCGAGGGGACCCGAGGTGGGCCCACCCCATAGGTCGGCGCGGCCCAAAGCCCGGCCGCGCCGCCCGTGAGGAGGGGGCCCACAGCCCCCTCTCGCCTCCTTTTCTTCGCGTACGCCTTCGTCCCGAAAACCTAAGCTCCGGGGGTACATCGCGAAGAGCCACAACCGGCTCGCGGGGCGGAGAACACCGAGAGAGAAAAGAGCTCTCCGGCGAGGCTGAGATCCGTCGGGGAAATTCCCTCCCGGAGGGGGAAATCGACGCCATCGTCACCGTCATCGAGCTGGACATGATCTCCATCACCATCATCATCATCTTCATCATCATCACCGCCGTCTCCACCGCTGCACGCCGTCACCGCTGTAACAATTTGGGTTTGATCTTGATTGTTTGATAGGGGAAACTCTCCCGGTGTTGATTTCTACTTGTTATTGATGCTATTGAGTGAAACCGTTGAACCAAGGTTTATGTTCAGATTGTTATTCATCATCATATCACCTCTGATCATGTTCCATATGATGTCTCGTGAGTAGTTCGTTTAGTTCTTGAGGACATGGGTGAAGTCTAAATGTTAGTAGTGAAGTGTCAACACCCGGATTTTTAAGTCCAGATGCCTATTATGTCATTCATCGCAATCCCAGGATAATGTTGTTGCGAGGCATAATAGTCGAATATCACAGTCATTATTTATTACAAGCCATAATGTCTTACAATCTTGAATCACATGATTCATATTACACAAATAGTTGATCTCACAATCAACAACATACGTAAGTTCATACATAGCGGAAGCGTAATAGTAACGGGACTCTCTAGTCCACGGGCCAACATTTGACGTCGAAACCCCTAGTTGTCGTAGGCGTCCTGCTGGTCATCCTCGTGATAGTTCTGTTCCTCCTCGTACTCCGGCCATTTGAATAGCCGGGGACAAAGCCGTAAGTACTTCAAGTACTTGCAAACTAATACTATTGTAAAATGCCTATTAAAGAAACTAAGTTCTAATTTAACTTGCATAAGCCATATTTTAGTTCACAAGCTTGGATCATGTGCTAACTAACATATGTGGGAACATTAGTGTCATTCCCACATCATTTGTTCAAATACCCAAAGAGTCACCAAGTCACCATTCACATTTACTAAAGCTTTCAAAAAATCTGACACCGGAAGCTGTATGGCCCTTCCAACCGTCCGTAACCGTGGACACGGCTATTCGAATAGATTTACACTCTGCAGAGGTTGCACACTTGTGCCACAACATTTGATTTCATCCGTCGGAATAACTCCGAGTCACCGTAACACGATACGCGGATCATCAACCATAACCTTTCACTTACACATCCTAGTATGAGCACCTCTCCCCATGAGCTTGGCCTCCCGAGTGAAAACCAAGCTGTTAACACAGGAGCTGCACGGGGCTTGGCCGTACAATTTCACCTCAATTCACATCCTTTCTCAACAACGGAGGCAGCCTCGGCATAACCCCTATGATGTGTGTTCAGAGGGAACTCATACTAAAATCTATAAACTTCCAGTTAAGCCTACCCATAATCAGGTATTGTGGGGGTACTCAAAAATTGGAAAGGTATCGCATTCAAACCAATATCGGGTTTTTATCAAAAATCACCCTCTTCTCTTGTTCACATCCAAACCAAACTCTTCAATGGAATGCTTCATCATCCCAAGGTTTCAAATTCAACCATTCACATGCTCCCATCTAATGTAGTCAAATTTTAGTACTTTAGCACTAGCACTAATCATGAGGGGTGCTACTTTGCTTTGCTATCTCTACTCATCTAGTAATCTTGTTCTCTATCCCAATTTTAATTCCTCTTTGTAAAACACAACAAGTAGAACTTGTATGGTGTACACATAAGATAGGCTTGTATAAGAAAAATAAGTATCATGGTGCCTTGCTCAAGGTGAGCTTTGCACTTTGCAAGAGTATTATCTTGCCTTGGTAGTTCTCTAGGTTTTCTCCTTCTTCTTCGGGGTAGAATTCTCCTTCCTCTTGGTAATCTCCGGTGCTAGCGTCTAAATTTAGAATACGAAGTATAATCACCAAACAAGCTCAAAGGCTATACTAAACACATCATTACTTCACACAAACTATACTAAGCACACACATAAAATAAGTAAGTGTATTGGTGGGTGACTTGAGGAAAATGCTTTCCTCTTATTCATATGTGATAAGTAATGTTCATATAGTGTTTGGGGAATAAATTCCTCTCATTGAAATCTTCTTAAGATTTAATTTCTCAATAGCAATACATGAATGCTATGTTGACCCAAGTCAACCATTCATCATCATTATTGAAGAAAATGATTTAAATGAGGTAGACCACCTCATACTATTTAAATCACACTACATTTGATTTAAATCTCAAGTAATTCATATAAGAGAGTTTGAAACCAGGGGTCCAATCATCCCATGAATTCATGTGAGACAAGTTTAAATGAAGTATACAACTTCACAAGATTTACTTTAATAGTTTTGGATAATATCAACTAGTTAAACTAGTCAAATGATCCATTAATTAAACTAGGGCATGATCATGCAAAGTGACCACACCATTTTCTTGCAGAAACAATTAGTGTAAGTCATATGTGAGCTACTAGAGTTGGAATTAACTTAATATCTATTTTGGTTGATTTTTAATAATTATTTGAATAAGTAAAAGTCCCTGTCTTGTTATTTTTATCACATTTATTCTACCAAGTATCTGACCAAGGGACCAGTGGCATGAGTTAGATCTTTTTCTTAGCTTTCCAACAACATAAAGTTCATCAAATTTGGTTTAGCCAATTTCAATCTATTGAATTTCAAAGTTGTAACCAGTATTGAGATTAAATGGATTTGGATAATTCGAATTTGAATTCTTGAGCTACGCGGGAAAGCTAAGTGGGCCTAAAGGTTTAAAAACGGCCCAAACCAACCCGAGTTCAGCCCAACCACGGTCCACGGACGCGCGGCGCGCTGACGGGGGTGGGGTCCGCGCGTCGGTGACTCGGCGTCACCGAAACGGTATGGGGCGAGGTGGTGCGTTGGATTAGAACACGGATCAACGGCTCGCATTCATCGTCGTCTCCGACGAGAACCCGGCGTGCGGCGGCGGCGGTAGGGGGTCGGCGAGCTCACCGTGGCTCCGGCTAGGGTTGGCGGTGGGCTTGACGAAGGTGTAGACGACGGCGATGCAGCACTGCAGCGGTGGCGAAGCTCGAGGCGGCCTGGATCGACGGCGATTTCACCGGGGCTTCCGCGGCTCCGGTCGCTCGATTGAGCTTGCTCCGGCGACGATTGAGGTGGCTAGCGGTGCGAGGCGAGCGGTGGTGAGAGGTGGTCATGGTGGTGTGCTTGGTTTGGTCCGGGGAGTGCTCTATTTATAGGAGGGAGGGGTGCTTTGCGGGGCGGTGAGCAAGTCGTCGTGGGCGCGACGTCTCCGGCGAGCTAGAGGGCTAGGCGGTGACGCGGCGACGATCGCAAAGGTACGGCGAATCCGCGAGCGTCCATGGCGAGTTAATGCGAGGCGTACGATGGTCGGGGCCGTGCGTGTGCTTGTCGCGGCCGTCGCGGAAGGAAGCTTCCTCTCCGGCGGCGGTAGGCGCTAGGGGGTGACGCGAGCATGTCCGGCAAGCTCCGCGTGGCGAGAGAAGTACTACGGCGCGCGGATATGGTCGGGTACGGCGAGATGCGGCGGCGCCGCGTGGACGTGTCCGTGCACCGGTGACGTCGCCATGCCGTTGGCGGCGTACACGGAGCGTGCTGGGCGCGGCGATGGCGGGTCGTGGCGTCGTCCTCTCGTTCAACGGCGGGTACGGGCGATCTTCGGGATCGTGGGCGACGCGTTTGACAAGGTTGCTTAGGGCTGGAGAGGCGGGGAGAGAGGGGTGAGCGTCGAGGGCGACGTGGCCGGCATGGCCATGGCCGGCCATGTTCGAGTCGTGTCCATGGTGTGTTTTTGCATGGGCTAGGTAGAGGAAGGTCCAAGGCACTGAATTGAGCCAAGAATTGATCAAGGAGTGGTCTGGTTTGATCAATTTCAAAAATGTGCTTGATCTTGTTTTTGTTAAAAAGTCTCTACTTTGCTTGATCCTAGTTCTTGATCCAAGATGAATTTGGTATGGTCCACTTTACAAAAGTTGTTCATTGTGTTGTATACTTGGATGGCATGCAAAGAGTTGGAGGTGTTTAGTTGAGAAATTTTGAAATAGAGAGGCTCAAAGTGAGGACCAGATTGTAATTGTCAAAAATGACCATTATCTTATGTGAGCAAGTTTTAATTCTTAGCTTTGATTTAATTGAGGTATCTTTGATTCTCAAAGTTGTAATAACTATTTAATAACCTATTACCACTAGTGGTGAAGACTAATTGGGTCTAGAGTCAAAGTTTATAAAAAATATCATATGTCATATGTTAGGGTTTTTAGGGTTTTATCCTTATTTGATTTCTTTCTCTTTTTCATTTATTTGTTTGGTGATCATCATGGGATCACTCTAGGGTTGTGGAGTTTATCACCTACACAAAATAACACTCATCATGGCATAGCACTCAAAATGCACAAGTCCTATGCGGGGCACTATATGAATTTTGAAAAGTTTTTGTTGGTTCTCAAATTTGGATAATTGGATTGGTTCTTCTTCCTTTATTTGAAATTTGAGGTGTTACAAACCCTTCCCCCTTACAAAAGATCTCGTCCCGAGATCTAAAAGAAAATTAGGTACTAAAGAGATCTGGGTACTCCTTCTTCATATCTTCCTCTCGCTCCCAAGTGGCTTCATCTTCGGTATGGTTGCTCCACTGTATCTTCAGAAACTTGATGCTTCGGGTGCGAGTGGTTACTGTATGCTTCTTCCAAGATGCGAATCGGCACTTCGCGGTATGTCGGGTCTTGGTTGATATCCACCGAACGGTGATCGATGTTCTTGAACACTTCCGTCTTCTCGGGGACTTCCGGGCACTTCCGCGGGAGTGAGATGTGAAATACGTCGTGCACGGCCGACATTTCTTCGAGGTAACTCTAATTGATAGGATACTTCGCCTCGGCGACTCGGAACTTTGAAAGGTCCGACATATCTAGGGGCAAGCTTTCCTTTCAGCTGAAATCTCGCATTCCTTTCGGGGGGGATACCTTGAGATAGACAAAATCTCCGATCTCGAAGGTCATCTCTCGGCGTCTCTTGTCGGCGTAACTCTTCGTCGGGACTGAGCGGTCTTGAGGTACTCTCGGATCTTGTGCACCTTCTCTTCGGCTTCACGAAGAACATCAGGTCCAAAGACTTGGCTTTCTCCGACTTCCGACCAGTTCAGGGGGGTACGGCACTTCCTTCCGTACAAAGCTTCAAAGGGGGCCATGCGAGGCTGGCTTGGTAGCTGTTGTTGTAAGAGAATTCTGCGTAAGGCGGACAATCTTCCCACTTGGATCCGTACTCCGGTACACATGCTCTCAACATGTCCTCTAGTATCTGGTTGACTCTCTCGGTCTGTCCATCGGTACGCGGGTGATAGGCGGTCGCTGAAGTTCGAGACGGGTTCCTAGTCCTTCATGCACTTTACGCCGAGAATCTTGAGGTGAGCTGTGATCCTCTATCGACACTATCGACTTCGGGGTTCCGTGCAGGGCGACTATTACTGGAGATGTACAGCTCAGCTAACTTTGGTCCTTGATAGGTGGTCTTGACGGCGATGAAATGGGCTACTTTGGTCAATCTATCCACCACTACCCATATAGAATCGTTGCCTTTCTTTGGACTTGGGTAAACCGGTGATAAAGTCCATTCCTACCGAGTCCCACTTCCATTCCGGTATACGCAAGGGTTGCGGCGAGTCCTGCGGGTCGGCTGATGTTCAGCCTTGACTCGGCCGACGGATATCACACTTGGCGATGTAGCTTCCGATCTCCCTCTTCATTCCATGCCACCAAAATTGTTCCTTCAAATCTTGGTACATCTTGGTACCTCCGGGGTGAATAGAGTATAGGGTGTCATGGGCTTCCTTCGAGAATGACTTGCTTCGGGTCTGAATCCGATGGTACGCGGAGACGTCCTTTGTACCAAAGAACTCCGGCTTCATCCACGGTGAATCACGGGGCCTTTCTGCGACTATACGGGTCTTGATTCCGTCAATGCTGGCATTTCCCTTCTGAGCTTCCTTGATCTGACCAATCAAGGTGGGTTGTAGCTCCATGCTGGCTAGGAATCCTTCAGCGACTAACTCCATTCTAAGCTGTTCAAACTCATGATACAAGCTGGGTTGTTCTTCTGCTATCATTGAGTTTAAGCGACACGGCGATCTGCTCAACGCATCGGCTACCACATTGGCCTTGCCGGGGTGGTAGTGGATCTCCATATCATAATCCTTAATCAGTTCTAACCATCTTCTTTGTCTCATGTTCAGCTCCTTACAGGTAAAGATATACTTCGGGCTCTTGTGATCCGAATAGATCTCGCGGCGATTACCCATGAGGTAATGACGCCACACCTTCGGTGCTAAAACTACGGCTGCGAGTTCGAGGTCATGGGTGGGGTAGTTACTGCTCATGCTTGCTTCGATTGCCGGGACAAATAAGAGATCACTTTGCCTTCTTGCATAAGCACACATCCGAGACCAATCTTGGATGCATCGCGATAAACATCAAAGGGTTTGGTGATGTCCGGCATGATCGGAATTGGGGCTGTGGTCGAGTCTAAGCTTGAGTTGTTGAAAACTCTCTTCACATTTGTCCGTCCATTCGAACTTCTTATCTTTCTTCAGCAATTGGGTCATTGGTCGAGCGATACTCGAAAAGCCTTCTACAAATCTGCGGTAGTATCACGGCTAATCCAAGAAAAGCACGGACCTCGGTACGAGTGGTGGGGGCTTTCCATTCTGCAACAGTCTTGATCTTGGCGGGGTCTACGGCAATTCCTCCTGCGGACAAGATATGTCCCAGGAATCCAACTTCCTTTAACCAAAACTCACATTTGCTGAACTTAGCATACAGCTTATGCTCTCTCAGGGTCTCTAGGACAGCTTCTAGGTGTTGCTCATGTTCTTCCTCAGATTTGGAGTAGATTAGGATGTCATCGATGAAAACGACAACAAACTTATCCAGGAAGTTCATGAAGATCTTATTCATGAGATTCATGAAATAAGCAGGGGATTGGTTAATCCAAATGACATGACATTGTACTCGTACAATCCATATACGAGTGGTAAAGGCGAGTTTTGGGAATGTACGATGCTCGGATCTTCGAGTTGGTGATATCCGGTCCTGAGGTCAATCTTTGAGAACACTATAGCTCCGGTTAGGCTGATCAAACAAATCTTCTATCTTCGGCAAAGGGTATTTGTTCTTGATGGTGACATCGTTAAGTTTACGATAGTCCGTACATAAACGGCGGCACCATCCTTCTTATCCACAAACAAAACGGGGGATCTCCAAGGTGACGCACTTGGTCTAATCGGACCTTTGGCTAACGAGTTCATCCGAGTTGCTTCTTCAGCTCTACTAGCTCTGCTCGGGTTCATCTTGTAGGCTCTGCGGGCTATAGGTCCGGTTCGGGAATTAACTCGATGATAAACTCGATATCCCGATGCGGGGGCATACCGGGTAAACCATCCGGGAACACATCGGGATATCGACAAACGACCACTGATTTGATCCGGAGTTGGCTTGGCTACGCTGCGGTTGCGGGTAAACTTTCTAGGTAGTAGTTCGAGAGACATGTTCCACTAAGATACCGGTGCTACTGGTCATGGTGATGGCTTTCTTGGCACAGTCAATCATTCCATGGTGTTTTGCCATCCAATCCATTCCCAGCACCACTTCCAAACCTTTGGTTCCCAAAATTATCAAATTGGCATAGAACTCTACTTCATGAATTCTGATGGGTACATTTTTACAAAATTTTCTGGCTTTAGTGGTTGATCCGGGGATTTGAACTATCATGACATGTTTCAAAGCGAGGGGTTGAATTTTACTTGTTGATGCAAAGTCTTCGGTGACAAAAGAATGAGATGCTCCAGAATCAAACAACACTCGGGCGAGTGCTGAGTTGACGAGGAAACATACCCGAGTACAACATACGGTGCTTCCGGGCTTCTTCGGCATTCATGTGGAAGAGGCGGCCGTTGCGGTTATTGGGGTTGTTGGGGGCGAACTTCTTTCTGTGGAAACGCGGCGTTGCTGCTGAGCGAGGTGCGGCGGTATTGCCGGCGAGCTTGGCGAGTCTCTTGGGACACTCGTTGGAGTAGTGCCCCACCACTCCGCACTCATAGCAAGTGATAGTGGACTTGTCCTTGGTGGCGACGAGAGCGGCGTTGCTTCCAGTCCTTGGAGCGGTGTTGGTGTTGTTGTTGTTGGGAGCTCTGGGCGGAGCGCGGTTGAAGTTGTTGTTGTTGTAGTGGTTGGTGTTGCCTCCTGGCCTGGAGTTTCCTCCACTCCGGTTCTGATAACCGGGGCGCGAGTTCTGCATAGGGGGCTTGTTGTTGTTCCTCGGAGTGAAACCTCCGCTTGAGCTGGGGCGATACTTCGGGGCGTTGCTAGGCCCACTCTGGTGCATCATTCGACGTTTGCGGTTTTCATTGGCTTGGTTCAACTTGCCCTCCATCTGAATGGCGGAGTCAACAAGGGCTTCTAGATCTGCAAAGGGGATGTTGACTAGGACCGTACGCATCTCATCATGCGATCCATTCAGGAATCTTTCTTGCCTCTTCTCGGTAGTATCGGTCTCATCGGGGCGTACCTTGACGGGGTAAGGAACCTGTCGCGGTATTCTACCACCGTCATGCGACCTTGCTTCGATTCACGGAACTCGTCCCTCATCTTCTTGATAAGACCCGGGAGTACATGGTACTTGCTGAACTTGAGCTTGAAATCTGCCCAAGTCATGAACTGACCTCCATTCATGGCACGTGTGCTAATCCACCAGGCTCGGGCAGGTCCTGCGAGGTAATGAGTGGCAAACGGGACCATCTCGTTGGGTTCCACTCCCGCTACCTCCAGATTGTTTTCCATGGTTTGAAGCCGATCATCGGCATCGAGGGGTTCCTCCGTCTTGCTTGAACACCGGAGGGTTGGTATTCCGAAAGTTCTTGAGCTTGGATCCGGGATGATCATGGTTTCCATGGCCTTGGTTTGCAAGATTTTGCGGTGCGGTGATGTTGGCTTGACGTTCGGCTCTTTCGGTCTCCCTGTCTTGAAGCGGGGTTTGCAGCGGTTGCATCATGGCATCGTTGTTGTTGCGATTGGGAGGGGCCATCCGAACATACGGGAGATTATAAGATAAGAGGGAATTTTTATGGTTTATTTTGAATGAGTTCAAGACTTAAGAAAAATTTGAATGCTTTGGATGACACACACAAACATTCATTCATTCCATATAACACATTACAAACTACATGCCATTCCTCCCATGGTTTTAAGAACCATTTTTCGGACTACGATACAAGGAATGAAAACACACTCATACCCGGGGTTTTAAGAACCCTTCATGCTACGATACATGGGACGGGATACAACTCACACCTACATCGGTGCTCAAGTGTGACTACCCTCATCCTTGATGTCAATGGGAACGACATCATCAGGTCCTGGCTCCAGGAACTCGTAGTCCTCCTCCTCCGTGAACTCGTCCTCCTCAAAGTCGTCGTCATCACTCAGGAAGGCGTCTCCTCCCTGAATATCGATACCGACCTCGTCTTCCTCTATCTCCATCAGCTGCTCCTCCTGGGCCTTGACGGTGGCCTCAAGTGATGCTATACGTGCGCGAAGGCGTGTAATGGTGACATCCTTCTTCGCGCACTTCGAGGCGAAGCTTGTTGCGGCACCGGGACGGATGCTTGATGGCATCTCCATGTGTAGCCGGGCGAGGTGAGTCCGGTTCGCATACATCCGGGCGTTATCCGGATCCGAGCTGAGTGTGATACGGCATGAAGTCTAGATGCTCGGCGTGATGCCTCGGCTCGGGGTGGGACTGCAGAGCCATAGGTACTCCGTTGGCATCACGCTTCACTAGGTGAGCGAAACGGGACGCAAGCGGGCGTACCGTGTTCGTCCGCAAAGGCGAGCCGGTGCCTCCTGCGGGCCGCGTGCCGGTCCATCGAGCCGGTTGCTCTCACGGAAGGAGAACGAGGATCCTGTCCGTGGTAGGAGACTCCATGTTCCCCCTCGGATCCACGGTAATGATCCACTGTAGCTCTCCGCCGGGCTGATCATCCATGCGGATCCCATGGAACTCGGGCTGGAGGCGCCCCAGAAAGTTCGAGACCGCGGTGAGATCGTGCTCGAAGATCAAGCTGCCTCCGTTACCAAGTTGGTAAAACTTGGTGTTGACGGGTGCGTTGGGCTCCATCTGAAAGTGAATTAGGAGAGTAAGTTAAACATTTGATCAAGTGTGGCAAAGTTTTAGGTAGACATAATAATAAAGAGCATGTTTTTATCAAGTTTTGAAAAAAACCTCCAAGACAAGAATATGAATAACTTTTCATAAATAACCTTTTCCTTTGTATTTCAAAGTTATGTTTCTATGAACGCCCATTCTAACTAAGGTTTTCTAAGGTCAAACAATGGCTCGATACCAACTTGTCAACACCCGGATTTTTAAGTCCGGATGCCTATTATGTCATTCATCGCAATCCCGGGATAATGTTGTTGCGAGGCATAATAGTCGAATATCACGATCATTATTTATTACAAGCCATAATGTCTTACAATCTTGAATCACATGATTCATATTACACAAATAGTTGATCTCACAATCAACAACATACGTAAGTTCATACATAGCGGAAGCGTAATAGTAACGGGACTCTCTAGTCCACGAGGCCAACATTTGACGTCGAAACCCCTAGTTGTCGTAGGCGTCCTGCTGGTCATCCTCGTGATAGTTCTGTTCCTCCTCGTACTACGGCCATTTGAATAGCCGGGGACAAAGCCGTAAGTACTTCAAGTACTTGCAAACTAATACTATTGTAAAATGCCTATTAAAGAAACTAAGTTCTAATTTAACTTGCATAAGCCATATTTTAGTTCACAAGCTTGGATCATGTGCTAACTAACATATGTGGGAACATTAGTGTCATTCCCACATCATTTGTTCAAATACCCAAAGAGTCACCAAGTCACCATTCACATTTACTAAAGCTTTCAAAAAATCTGACACCGGAAAGCTGTATGGCCCTTCCAACCGTCCGTAACCGTGGACACGGCTATTCGAATAGATTTACACTCTGCGAGAGGTTGCACACTTGTGCCACAACATTTGATTTCATCCGTCGGAATAACTCCGAGTCACCGTAACACGATGCGCGGATCATCAACCATAACCTTTCACTTACACATCCTAGTATGAGCACCTCTCCCCATGAGCTTGGCCTCCCGGTGAAAACCAAGCTGTTAACACTGGGAAGCGCACGGGGCTTGGCCGTACAATTTCACCTCAATTCACATCCTTTCTCAACAACGGAGGCAGCCTCGGCATAACCCCTATGATGTGTGTTCGGAGGGAACTCATACTAAAATCTATAAACTTCCAGTTAAGCCCTACCCATAATCAGGTATTGTGGGGGTACTCAAAAATTGGAAAGGTATCGCATTCAAACCAATATCGAGGTTTTTATCAAAAATCACCCTCTTCTCTTGTTCACATCCAAACCAAACTCTTCAATGGAATGCTTCATCATCCCAAGGTTTCAAATTCAACCATTCACATGCTCCCATCTAATGTAGTCAAATTTTAGTACTTTAGCACTAGCACTAATCATGAGGGGTGCTACTTTGCTTTGCTATCTCTACTCATCTAGTAATCTTGTTCTCTATCCCAATTTTAATTCCTCTTTGTAAAACACAACAAGTAGAACTTGTATGGTGTACACATAAGATAGGCTTGTATAAGAAAAATAAGTATCATGGTGCCTTGCTCAAGGTGAGCTTTGCACTTTGCAAGAGTATTATCTTGCCTTGGTAGTTCTCTAGGTTTTCTCCTTCTTCTTCGAGGGTAGAATTCTCCTTCCTCTTGGTAATCTCCGGTGCTAGCGTCTAAAGTTAGAATACGAAGTATAATCACCAAACAAGCTCAAAGGCTATACTAAACACATCATTACTTCACACAAACTATACTAAGCACACACATAAAATAAGTAAGTGTAGTGGTGGGTGACTTGAGGAAAATGCTTTCCTCTTATTCATATGTGATAAGTAATGTTCATATAGTGTTTGGGGAATAAATTCCTCTCATTGAAATCTTCTTAAGATTTAATTTCTCAATAGCAATACATGAATGCTATGTTGACCCAAGTCAACCATTCATCATCATTATTGAAGAAAATGATTTAAATGAGGTAGACCACCTCATACTATTTAAATCACACTACATTTGATTTAAATCTCAAGTAATTCATATAAGAGAGTTTGAAACCAGGGGTCCAATCATCCCATGAATTCATGTGAGACAAGTTTAAATGAAGTATACAACTTCACAAGATTTACTTTAATAGTTTTGGATAATATCAACTAGTTAAACTAGTCAAATGATCCATTAATTAAACTAGGGCATGATCATGCAAAGTGACCACACCATTTTCTTGCAGAAACAATTAGTGTAAGTCATATGTGAGCTACTAGAGTTGGAATTAACTTAATATCTATTTTGGTTGATTTTTAATAATTATTTGAATAAGTAAAAGTCCCTGTCTTGTTATTTTTATCACATTTATTCTACCAAGTATCTGACCAAGGGACCAGTGGCATGAGTTAGATCTTTTTCTTAGCTTTCCAACAACATAAAGTTCATCAAATTTGGTTTAGCCAATTTCAATCTATTGAATTTCAAAGTTGTAACCAGTATTGAGATTAAATGGATTTGGATAAATCGAATTTGAATTCTTGAGCTACGCGGGAAAGCTAAGTGGGCCTAAAGGTTTAAAAACGGCCCAAACCAACCCAGTTCAGCCCAACCACGGTCCACGGACGCGCGGCGCGGCTGACGGGGTGGGGTCCGCGCGTCGGTGACTCGGCGTCACCGAAACGGTATGGGGCGAGGTGGTGCGTTGGATTAGAACACGGATCAACGGCTCGCATTCATCGTCGTCTCCGACGAGAACCCGGCGTGCGGCGGCGGCGGTAGGGGGTCGGCGAGCTCACCGTGGCTCCGGCTAGGGTTGGCGGTGGGCTTGACGAAGGTGTAGACGACGGCGATGCAGCCTGTAGCAGTGGCGAAGCTCGAGGCGGCCTGGATCGACGGCGATTTCACCAGGGCTTCCGCGGCTCCGGTCGCTCGATTGAGCTTGCTCCGGCGACGATTGAGGTGGCTAGCGGTGCGAGGCGAAGCGGTGGTGAGAGGTGGTCATGGTGGTGTGCTTGGTTTGGTCCGGGGAGTGCTCTATTTATAGGAGGGAGGGGTGCTTGCGGGGCGGTGAGCAAGTCGTCGTGGGCGCGACGTCTCCGGCGAGCTAGAGGGCTAGGCGGTGACGCAGCGACGATCGCAAAGGTACGGCGAATCCGCGGCGTCCATGGCGAGTTAATGCGAGGCGTACGATGGTCGGGGCCGTGCGTGTACTGTCGCGGCCGTCGCGGAAGGAAGCTTCCTCTCCGGCGGCGATAGGCGCTAGGGGGTGACGCGAGCATGTCCGGCAAGCTCCGCGTGGCGAGAGAAGTACTACGGCGCGCGGATATGGTCGGGTACGGCGAGATGCGGCGAGCGCCGCGTGGACGTGTCCGTGCACTGGTGACGTCGCCATGCCGTTGGCGGCGTACCTGGAGCGTACTGGGCGCGGCGATGGCGGGTCGTGGCGTCGTCCTCTCGTTCAACGGCGGGTACGGGCGATCTTCTGGGATCGTGGGCGACGCGTTTGACAAGGTTGCTTAGGCTGGAGAGGCGGGGAGAGAGGGGTGAGCGTCGACGGGCGACGTGGCCGGCATGGCCATGGCCGGCCATGTTCTGGTCGTGTCCATGGTGTGTTTTTGCATGGGCTAGGTAGAGGAAGGTCCAAGGCACTGAATTGAGCCAAGAATTGATCAAGGAGTGGTCTGGTTTGATCAATTTCAAAAATGTGCTGATCTTGTTTTTGTTAAAAAGTCTCTACTTTGCTTGATCCTAGTTCTTGATCCAAGATGAATTTGGTATGGTCCACTTTACAAAAGTTGTTCATTGTGTTGTATACTTGGATGGCATGCAAAGAGTTGGAGGTGTTTAGTTGAGAAATTTTGAAATAGAGAGGCTCAAAGTGAGGACCAGATTGTAATTGTCAAAAATGACCATTATCTTATGTGAGCAAGTTTTAATTCTTAGCTTTGATTTAATTGAGGTATCTTTGATTCTCAAAGTTGTAATAACTATTTAATAACCTATTACCCCTAGTGGTGAAGACTAATTGGGTCTAGAGTCAAAGTTTATAAAAAATATCATATGTCATATGTTAGGGTTTTTAGGGTTTTATCCTTATTTGATTTCTTTCTCTTTTTCATTTATTTGTTTGGTGATCATCATGGGATCACTCTAGGGTTGTGGAGTTTATCACCTACACAAAATAACACTCATCATGGCATAGCACTCAAAATGCACAAGTCCTATGCAGGGCACTATATGAATTTTGAAAAGTTTTTGTTGGTTCTCAAATTTGGATAATTGGATTGGTTCTTCTTCCTTTATTTGAAATTTGAGGTGTTACATGAAGTATGGTTGAGTAATATTCAATGTTAAGTTGTGGTGTTATTCTTCTAGTGGTGTCGTGTGAACGTCGACTACACGACACTTCACCTTTATGGGCCTAGGGGAATGCATCTTGTACTCGTTTGCCAATTGCGGGGTTGCCGGAGTGACAGAAACCTCGAGCCCCCGTTGGTATATCGATGCGGGAGGGATAGCGAGGATCTCGAGTTTAAGGTCTGTGGTTAGATTTATCTTAATTACTTTCTTGTAGTTGCGGATGCTTGCAAGGGGTATAATCACAAGTATGTATTAGTCCTAGTAAGGGCGGTACATTAGCATAGGTTCACCCACACAACACTTATCAAAACAATGAAGATTAATTAGTCTGTATGTAGCGAAAGCACTAGACTAAAATCCCGTGTGTCCTCGAGAACGTTTGGTTATTATAAGTAAACAAACCGGCTTGTCCTTTGTGCTAAAAAGGATTGGGCCACTCGCTGCAATTATTACTCTCGCACTTTACTTACTCGTACTTTATTCATCTGTTACATCAAAACCCCCTGAATACTTGTCTGTGAGCATTTACGGTGAATCCTTCATCGAAACTGCTTGTCAACACCTTCTGCTCCTCGTTGGGATCGATATTCTTACTTATCGAAGATACTACGATACACCCCTATACTTGTGGGTCATCAAGACTATTTTCACGGCGCCGTTGCCGGGAGTGAAGCGCTATTGGTAAGTGGAATTGGTAAGGGAAATTTCTACTGTTTGTGCTGATTTTATTTCTGCCTGTTGCTATAATTCATTATGGAGAGATCTTCTCTTGAGTGTTTATTTGGGAAATCTACTACTACTGCAAAGGTAGTGGATGAGGCGCCAGGTAAGGAAGAAATACCATACAAAATACCTATGAAAATTATTGAACGTGTAGTGGATAACCGTTATACAGGGGATGGAACTGTCCACCCTGGAGATCATTTACTGTTCTTACATGAATTATGCGGTTTATTCAAGTGTGCAGGTATTGCTATGGATGAAGTGAGGAAGAAACTATTCTCTATATTGCTGTCTGGTAAAGCGGCGCATTGTTATAAATTACTGGATAATGGGGATTCTCTTGAATGGAATGATATTGTGCCCCGGTTTTATTCTAAGTTCTATCCTCCAAGTGAGATTCACAAAGATCGGAATCGCATATATAATTTTTGGCCTCATGAAGGAGAGAGTATTGCCCAAGCGTGGGGGAGATTGAAGTCTTTAATGCTCAAATGCCCCATTCATGAGCTTCCTGGTAATATTATTATTGATAATTTCTATGCAAGACTTTCTTTTCAAGACAAGACCTTGCTAGATACTTCTTGTTCTGGATCATTACACGCAACAAGGAAGAGTTTAAAAGGGACCTTCTTAATCGGATCCAAGAAAATACTGAAGGATGGGAGAACGACAAGGATAGAGAATCATGTATAAATTATGATTATAAATGCATTGAAGCTTTTATGGATACTGATAAATTTCGTAATATGAGTGCTACTTATGGTCTTGATTCTCAAGTTGCTGCAAATCGTTATAAAGCTTTTGCTTCTCATTATGAATTGCCTAAGAAGAACTTTGATAAGTATCATGAACCGTATAAAGATAAAATTGATTCATCTATAAATAAATGTGTTGTAGTTGAAACTGTTGATCATGTTATTCCTGAAGCTTATATTGAAAAAACTCCTTCCCTGCTAAAATGAAGGAGTACTCTGTTATAAATAGTGCGGTTCATAAAAGTGAAAAGAAACCTATAGAACCTGAAGAACAAATAAAACTTGAACCTGCTGTTGCAATTGTTAAAGATCTTGTGACTGAAAATGTGGAGGATGGTCATATTATTTTCTGTGAAGATGCCTCTAATATTGTTTCACATCCTAATAAGTCCAAGCAAGCTAGTGTTCCTATGCTATCTGTTAGAATTGGTGATCATTGTTATTATGGTTTATGTGATATTGGTGCAAGTATTAGTGCTATTCCTTATGAGCTTTACATGGAGATTATGCACGAAATTGGTTCTTGTGAACTTGAAGATATTGATGTGGTTATTCGGCTGACTAATAGAGAAATTAAATCTATCTTGCAAAAGACTGTTAATAAAACTAGAAAGAATTGGGCTAGTAAATTGAAGGAAGCACTATGGGCTTATAGAACTGCTTATAAAAACCCCATGGGAATGTCACCTTATAAAATGGTTTATGGAAAAGCTTGTCATTTACCTTTAGTACTAGAGCACAAAGCTTATTGGGCTGTTAGAGAACTAAATAAAGATCCAACTAGCCGGTAATAAGAGGTTGCTGCAATTAAGTTCTCTAGATGAATGGAGAAGTGAAGCTTATGAAAATGCTAAACTCTTTAAAGAGAAAGTTAAGAAATGGCATGATAAAAGGATTATCAAAAGAGAGTTTAATATTGGGGATAAAGTTCTATTGTATCGGTCTCGTCTCGCATTCTTTGCGGGGAAATTACTCTCGAAATGGGAAGGACCATATGTTGTTGAGGAGGTGTATCGTTCAGGAGCAATTAAAATTAGTTCTCTCCAAGGCAATGCCACGCAAGTGGTGAATGGACAAAGACTCAAGCATTATATCTCAGGTGATTCTTATAATGTAGATGTTGATGTTATTCGAGTGGAAACACCGGAGGCTTTCATCAAAGGTCAAATTGACAGTCCGCCAGAACTCGACTTTGAATAGGTAACAGTACGGGTAATAAAAAGTTCGCGATTTACTTTCCGAACAATGTTTTTGCTGTTTATGGAAAATATGAAAAATTACGAGATCGAAACGGAGTGGAGGAGACGCACGAGGGCGTGCCCCCATAGGCCGGCGCGGCCAGGCCTTGGCCCGCGCCGCCCTATGAGCTGGCCGCCTCGTCGCCCCTTTCCGACTCCGGTTCGACCTGGTACTTTCCTTATGACATAAAAATTCCTGCTATATAATCCCCCGGACCCCTGGAGGTTCGTATATCGTTTTCTCGACGTGTTTTGTTTCGAGCTGTTTCTGCTAGGATCTATTTTCAATCTAGGAGCACCATGGCCTCCAACAACAAGGGCAAAGGGCTTTCGAAGGAAGAAGTGAAAAGGGTGTCGTCAAAACAAGAGCAACAAGCTGTTGGGAGTAAGCAAATCTTGGTGGGATCTGTTGACACTCGACGTTCTTTCTCTCATAACTTGCGGGGACCCTTACCACCTGCTCTTGGCCTCGACTCTTTCCCTGTGCTGGAAGAAGCTCTACGGACTACCGATGAGTTTTGTGGTCAATACCGGGCTCTAAGAAGAGAAGTGGAGATACTCCAGGAGGAGAATTACCGACTCCATAGAATGCTAGAATATTACTCGATACCCATCACAAGGTCGCCACCGCCAACTTCAGATAACAATGAATCTCTTCGAGTCTTAGTGCGGAATTGCCAAGCTGAGAAACTGAAGCTGAAGGAGATCTGTAAGAAGCGCGGGAGGAGTTCATCACCACCATCGCCAAAGGAGTAATTCATCATAGGTATTGGCATCCCCTTGGTTTGTTCCAAGCTTGGGGGAGTGCCGCGGTATCACATCATCACTACCTTTTACTTTTTACTATCAAGTAGTGTCATATCATGAGTAGGGAAGTTATCATATAAGATGGGTTGCGGTGTGGAAGTATCTCTCCTTTAGTCGGTTGTCTATGTATCCCTTGGTGTGAGTTATCGTTATGAAATATTAATGAGAAGTCTTATCATTTACATATTGCACACCTTATTTTAGTTTGCAATTTCTATTATATGATTGATCTTGATTTTAGTATTGGTACCACTTTGGGAGCATTGAGTAAATCTATTTGGTTTTGGCAAACTTAGCATTGGTCAATAGCAACAACACCTTGAGGTTTAAGTAGAAAAGAGAAATATATATAGTTGTTTCATTGTCTTCCTTTCTTGTTAGCTCATAGCTTATTATTCGAAGTTAAAATTGTTTGTGCTTACAAGAAAGATGCATGATTGTTTCTATCACATGTATATTCGTTTGTTTCCCTCAACTTTTGTGCTTGCTAATTAACCTTGCTAGCCAAAGACTCGTACTCGAGAGGGAATGCTTCTCGTGCATCCAAACCTCAACCCAAACCTATGCCATTTGTGTCCACCATATCTACCTACTACATGGTATTTCCTGCCATTCCAAGTAAATACTTCGTGTGCTACCTTTAAAAAATTCAAAATTTATCATCTCTTATTTGTGTCAATGTTTTATGGCTCATGAGGAAGTATGTGGTGTTTTATCTTTCAATCTTGTTGGGCAACTTTCACCAATGGACTAGTGGCTTCATCCACTTATCCAATAATTTTGCAAAAAGAGCTGGCAATGGGGTTCCCAGCCCCGATTAATTAACCTTCATGATACTACAAATAGACACTCCTCCATGGTATGTGATTGTTGGACGGCACCCGAGGATTCGGTTAGCCATGGCTTGAGAAAGCAAAGGTTGGGGGGAGTGTCATCTAAATAAAACTAAAATAAAAAGGCACTCCTTCATGGTATGAGATTGTTGGCAGGCACCCGAGGATTCGGTTAGCCATGGTTTGTGAAAGTAAGGTTGGAAGGGGTGCCACCCAAAATGAAAATGCCTTAATGGGAGCCGCTCTTCGAGAGTTTGTCTGGCAAGGGGGTTAGAGTACCCGCTACCGGTCGTTGACAACAACAAACACCTCTCAAAATATTACTTTTATTCTCTTTATATGATTTCAAAACTGAAAAAGCTCTAGCACATGATTTAATCCCTGCTTCCCTCTGCGAAGGGCCTGTCTTTTACTTTATGTTGAGTCGGTAAACCTATTTCCCTCCATCTCAAGCAAGCATTTGAGTTGTTGTGATCAAACCATTATATTGTGATTTGCTTCATCATGTCTTTTACTGTTCCTTGTTTAGTACAAGTTTTATCTGAATGAATATAGCTTTGAAAGTTATCAATGATCATTATGATTTAGTATGCAAGATGAGCCATATAAACTTTAACATGAGAGCGCTGCTCGATAGATAAGAATAACCTGTTAATTGTTCTCCGACCAAGAACGAAGTTTGCCATCACCAACTATGATTTCTTATGCACCTTTATTTGTGATTACCTTATACTTGTTTCAAGTTGAGTTATATGAGGAAGTTGTTCACTAGAATGTCTTGTGTGAATGAATATGATGCTTCTTGTCCGTATTTGATTTATCGACTCTTCACTCCATAAACATGTGGTCCTGTTTACCGAGTTCAGTTTTGCTTGGGGACAAGCGAAGTCTAAGCTTGGGGGGAGTTGATACGTCCAATATGCATCACTATTTTATATCATAATTTGATGTTATTCATTGATATATTTCATATTTGGAGATAATACTTATGTTATTTCATCTATTTTGCATGTTTCATGATTATTGGAGGATCGCGCACCGGAATCAGGATTCTGCTGGAAAAAGCGCCGTCAGAATGCAATATTTCGGAAGATCAACAGTTGACGGAAATTATATGGAAAATCCTATTTTTCCAGAAGACGAAGGGAGCCAGAAGGGGGAGCCGAGGGGACCCGAGGTGGGCCACCCCATAGGCCGGCGCAGCCCAAGGCCTGGCCGCGCCGCCCTGTGAGGAGGGGGCCCACAGCCCCCTCTCGCCTCCTTTTCTTCGCGTACGCCTTCGTCCCGAAAACCTAAGCTCCAGGGGTACATCGTGAAGAGCCACAGCCGCCTCTGCGGGGCGGAGAACACCAGAGAGAAAAGAGCTCTCCGGCAGGCTGAGATCCGCCGGGGAAATTCCATCCCGGAGGGGGAAATCGACGCCATCATCACCGTCATCGAGCTGGACATCATCTCCATCACCATCATCATCATCTTCATCATCATCACCGCCGTCTCCACCGCTGCACGCCGTCACCGCTGTAACAATTTGGGTTTGATCTTGATTGTTTGATAGGGGAAACTCTCCCGGTGTTGATTTCTACTTGTTATTGATGCTATTGAGTGAAACCGTTGAACCAAGGTTTATGTTCAGATTGTTATTCATCATCATATCACCTCTGATCATGTTCCATATGATGTCTCGTGAGTAGTTCGTTTAGTTCTTGAGGACATGGGTGAAGTCTAAATGTTAGTAGTGAAGTATGGTTGAGTAATATTCAATGTTATGATATTTAAGTTGTGGTGTTATTCTTCTAGTGGTGTCGTGTGAACGTCGACTACACGACACTTCACCTTTATGGGCCTAGGGGAATGCATCTTGTACTCGTTTGCCAATTGCGGGGTTGCCGGAGTGACGAAACACGAGCCCCCGTTGGTATATCGATGCAGGAGGGATAGCAGGATCTCAGAGTTTAAGGTTGTGGTTAGATTTATCTTAATTACTTTCTTGTACTTGCGGATGCTTGCAAGGGGTATAATCACAAGTATGTATTAGTCCTAGGAAGGGCGGTACATTAGCATAGGTTCACCCACACAACACTTATCAAAACAATGAAGATTAATTAGTCTGTATGTAGCGAAAGCACTAGACTAAAATCCCGTGTGTCCTCGAGAACGTTTGGTTATTATAAGTAAACAAACCGGCTTGTCCTTTGTGCTAAAAAGGATTGGGCCACTCGCTGCAATTATTACTCTCGCACTTTACTTACTCGTACTTTATTCATCCGTTACATCAAAACCCCTGAATACTTGTCTGTGAGCATTTACAGTGAATCCTTCATCGAAACTGCTTGTCAACACCTTCTGCTCCTCGTTGGGATCGACATTCTTACTTATCGAAGATACTACGATACACCCCCTATACTTGTGGGTCATCATCCATCTCCCTGGATGTCTTCTCCTTCGCCTTCTCCCTCCAGGTCCTTGAGCTGGTCTTCCTGGGCTTGGACAGTCTCTTTCAATGAGGCTATCTTTGCTCGAAGGCGAGCGATGGTGTAGTCCTTCTTCGTATTCTGGCGGCGAAGAGTCTTGCGCTCATTGGCAAGGAGATTGATGGTCTCAGCCTGCTAAGCCTGCTGGAGGTAGGTGTGGTTGGCGTAGGCGCGGGAGTTGTCCAGCTCCATGCGAGTCTCGCACAGCACGAAGTCAAGGTGCTCCACATGGTGCTCCACATGGTGCTACAGCTCGGGGTGGGACCGCAGGTCCATGGGTCCTCCAATGGAGTTGTGCCTTGCGAGGTGAGCAAAGCGTTCTGCCCGCACAGACGGGCAAGTGCTTCCTGAAGAGCATGAGCGAGTCCGTCTAGCCAGTTGTTCTCCCTGAGGGAAAACTGGATCCTTTCGGACATGGGTGGCTCCAGCTTCCCGCGCAGGTTAGCGATGATGACCCACTGCAGTTGTCCTCCGGGCTGGTCGTTGACTTGACCCCCGAAGAACTCCGGGTGCGAGTGTCCAAGGAACTCCGATAGGGCATGAAGGTCCCTCTCGAAGATCAAGTCCCCGCCATTCCCTAGCTGGTAAAACTTGGTCTGGGTAAACTGCTCCATCTGTAGAGGAATTAGATGAGTAAGTTAGAGAAGTGCAAGTGTTCAAAATTTTAAGTAACTTATAAGGAAGAGCCTGAATTTATTGTTTTGAAAAGATCTCAAAGGTAAGAGTGTGAATATGTTTTCGTAACTATTCACTTCATTGAATTTGAAACTAAGTTTTTCAGACGTCCATTCTAACTTGGGTCTCCTAAGGTCAAACAATGGCTCTGATACCAACTTGTCAACACCCGGGTTTTTAAGTCCAGATGCCTATTATGCCATACATCGCAATCCTCCCAGGAAGATTGTTTTTGCGAGACATAACAGTTGAATATCATAGAGCCATCATTTATTACAACACATAATCGTCTTACAAGCATAGATCACATGATCCAATATTACACAAATAGTTGATCTAATGATCAACAACACAATACGTAGCGGAAGCGAAGTAGTAGTGGACTATCTATTCCACAGGCAACGCTTGACGTTAGAAGATGCTCCTAGTTATCGTAGACGTCCTGTTGTCCATCCTCCTCATACTGTTGCTCCTCTTCAAAGTCTGGCATTTGAATAGCCAGGGACACAGCCATGAGTACTTTAAAGTACTCGCAAAGTAATACTAATGTAATTACTTATCAATTTTAATAAGGGGTGCTAAGCTCTAGGTTTATTTGCATAAAGCCAAGTTTAGTTCATAAACATTTAATAAATACTCCTCATTTTTACTAACTAACTCAAGTGGGAACATTAGTGTCATTCCCACAACTCAGTTGTGATTCAAGTCAATTCACCTTTCAATTCAACATTCCTTCTTAAGACAAAAATTCTGACAACGGAACAGTACGGCCTTTCCAATCGTCCGTAACCGTGGACACGTCTATTCGAATAGGTTTAACACTCTGCAGAGGTTGTACTCTTGTGCCAAAACTTTTGATTACATCCGTCGGGGATAACCCCGAATCATCGTAACTCAGTATGCGGATCATCAACCATAACCTTTCACTTATATACCCTAGTATAGGCACCTCTCCCCATGAGCTTGGCCTCCCGGTGAAGACAAACCGTCAACCCGGGAACTGCACAGGGCTTGGGTCTGACATTCACCTCATATTCACATCATTTCACTTTTAACGGAGGCAGCCTCGGCATAACCCCTATGACGCTTGTTTAGAGGGAACCCATACTAAGATACACAAACTTCTAGTTAAGCCCTACCCATAATCAGGTATTGTGGGGGTACTCGTACAATTGGAAGTGTATCGCATCCGAACCCAATCATCAGTTTTCCTCAAAATTCACCAAGTCATTCATGTCATAATTACGTTCAAAATCTTTCAAAGTCATTTCATTTCACATGTTCCCATCTAGAGTAGTCAATTTTATTTAGTTAGCACTAGGAACTAGTCATGAGGGGTGCTATCTAGCTTTGATTTCTCTAGGCTAAATTTGATGTTCTTGTAACATTCTAAACTTAGACCAAAGTTAACTATAAAGTAAGCTTTGATAAAATAAAGTAAAAGCTTGCAAGAGTAAAACTTGGTAATTGGATCCTTAAATAGAAATAGAAATGTAATGGTGCCTTGCTCCATTAGAGCTTTGCACTTGGGAACTTTGCAAGAGTGTTAGCTTGCCTTGAGTGGTGTAGTGATCAAAGTTCTCTTCCTCCTCCTGAGAGTAGACCTCCTCCTCCTGGTACTCCTCGGTACTAGCGTCTATATACGAATACGAGGTATACAATCACCACACAAACTTAAAAGCTAGACTAAACACACAAATGATTCACACTAGTTACTCTATCACACACATTAATCATAAGAGGGGTTGACTTGTGTTTTAAAACTTGTAAGAGAAATTAATTTCCCCTCATTGAATCTTCTCAAGATTTAAATTCCTCAAATAATAATGTACGATCATATGTTGACCAAGGTCAACACTTCTCATATATCATTTGGGAAAAGATTTAAGTGAGATACTATATCTCATGCAATTTAAACCTACTATAGAACAATTTAATATCATTAAGTAATTAAACTTGAGGTACTATAGACTAAGATCATTACCTCATATTTAAGTACTTAAGACAAAGATTTAAATGAGAGAGTAACTCTCATACTATTTAAACAAAACAAATTGGAGGATTTAAATGGACTAGAAATGGCTCCATAGCCATTATTTTTCTCTAGTCCATGATCATACAAACAACCATGCTATATTTTTGCATAATAAATTAGGGTTTGTTAAATGTGGTGGGTGAGAGTTTGAATCAACTAAAAATCATTTTTGGTTGAATTTTAAATAAAGTTTGAAGTTGGAAAAAGGACTTGTCTTGTTATTTTTACTATTTGAATTCTACAATGAATCTGAGGGTGAGACTAGGGTAGTTGCTTAGATCTTTTTCCAAGCTTTCCAAAGATATAAAGTTCACAAAATTTGGTTTAGCCGATTTGAAACTATTTAGGTTTGAAGTTGGCACCAGTATTGCATTTGATTTAAATGAATTAAACCACATTTGAATCGCTGGGCCGCGCGGGAAACGCTTAACGGGCCGAATAAAAAATAACTGAGAAAACCAGCCCAGCTACACGTCCAGCACGAGTGGGCTGTATGACGATGGGGTCCTGATACGTCTCCGACGTATCGATAATTTCTTATGTTCCATGCCACATTATTGATGATATCTACATGTTTTATGCATACTTTATGTCATATTTATGCGTTTTCCGGAACTAACCTATTGACGAGATGCCGAAGGGCCAGCTTGTTGTTTTCTCGCTGTTTTTGGTTCCGGAAATCCTAGTAAGGAAATATTCTCGGAATTGGACGAAATCAACGCCCAGAGTCTTATAATTGGACGAAGCTTCCAGAACACCCGAGAGCCGCCAGAGGGGAGCCCTGGGGGCCCCACACAACACCCTGGCGCAGCTAGAGGGGGGACCGCGCCCCCCTAGTGTGTGGGCCCACCAGGCCCCCTCCGAGGCTGCCCTTCCGCCTACTTAAGGTCTCCGTCGCGAAAACCCTATTACGTTCGACGAAACCAGAGAAAACCTTCCAGAGCCGCCGCCATCGCGAAGCCAAGATCTGGGGGACAGGAGTCTCTGTTCCGGCACGCCGCCGAGATGGGGAAGTGCCCCCGGAAGGCTTCTCCATCGACACCACCGCCATCTCCATCAACGCTGCTGTCTCCCATGAGGAGGGAGTAGTTCTCCATCGAGGCTCGGGGCTGTACCGGTAGCTATGTGGTTAATCTCTCTCCTATGTACTTCAATACAATAATCTCATGAGCTGCCTTACATGATTGAGATTCATATGATGATGCTTGTAATCTAGATGTCATTATGCTAGTCAAGTGGGTTTTACTTATGTGATCTCCGGAGACTCCTTGTCCCACGTGTGTAAAGGTGACAGTGTGTGCACCGTGTGGGTCTCTTAGGCTATATTTCACAGAATACTTATTCACTGTTATGAAGAGCATAGTGAAGTTCTTATTTATATCTCTTTATGATTGCAATGTGTTTTGTATCACAATTTATCTGTGTGCTACTCTAGTGATGTTATTAAAGTAGTTTATTCCTCCTGCACGGTCTAATGGTGACAGTGTGTGCATCGTGTAGTACTTGGCGTAGGCTATGATTGTGATCTCTTATAGATTATGAAGTTAACTATTGCTATGATGGTATTGATGTGATCTATGCCTCCTTTCGTAGCGTGAAGGTGACAGTGTGCATGCTATGTTAGTACTTGGTTTGGTTATGTTGATCTGTCATGTACTCTAAGGTTATTTAAATATGAACGTTGAATATTGTGGAGCTTGTTAACTCCGGCATTGAGGGTTCGTGTAATCCTACACAGTTAGTGGTGTTCATCATCCAACAAGAGAGTGTAGAGTCTAGCATTTATCTATTTATTCTGTTATGTGATCAATGATTGAGAGTGTCCACTAGTGAAAGTATGATCCCTAGGTCTTGTTCCTAAATACTGCTATCGCTGCTTGTTTACTGTTTTACTCGCATCTCTATCGTCCGCAATATTACCACCATCAACCACACGCCAGTCCTGGGCAAAGCACTTTTCCGGTGCCGTTGCTACCGCTTATATTTATTCATACCACCTCGTATTTCACTATCTCTTCGCCGAACTAGTGCACCTATTAGGTGTGTTGGGGACACAAGAGACTTCTTGCTTTGTGGTTGCAGGGTTGCTTGAGAGGGATATCTTTGACCTCTTCCTCCCCGAGATCGATAAACCTTGGGTGATCCACTTAAGGGAAACTTGCCGCTGTTCTACAAACCTCTGCTCTTGGAGGCCCAACACTGTCTACAAGAATAGAAGCACCCGTAGACATCAAGCACTTTTCTGGCGCCGTTGCCGGGGAGGAAAGGTAAAAGGCACTCATACTCCGGTCTCAGGTAAAAGTACTTTGCTGGCACCATTGTGTGAGTACTCGAAGCTATTTCCTTTAGATCCTGCAATTGCATCTTTTTGTTTCTTGTTTACACTAGTTTGGCATAATGGACAACAATGAGCTTCTTATTCTATTTCCTGATTTAAGACACGGATGGTTTGATGCGAAAATTAAAAAACCCATGGAACATATTAGTATGAACACTTTGAATACCATTGTTGATAATGATATAGAAAGTTCTAAGCTTGGGGAAGCTGGTTTTCATGATCTTTTTAGTCCCCCAAGCATTGAGGAGAAAATTTTCTTTGATGATACTTTGCCTCCTATTTATGATGATTATAATGATAGTAGTCTTTTGTTACCGCCTGTTATGGAGGATAAATTTGATTATGATTACAATATTCCTCCTATATTTGATGATGAGAATAATAATGATAGCTACTTTGTTGAATTTGCTCCTACTACAATTAATAAGAATAACTATGCTTATGTTGGGAGTAGTACTAATTTTATGCATGAGGCTCATGATAAGAATGCTTTATGTGATAGTTATATTGTTGAGTTTGCTCATGATACTACTGAAAGTTATTATGAGAGAGGAAAATATGGTTGTGGAAATTTTCATGTTACTAAAACACCTCTCTATGTGCTGAAATTTTTGAAGCTACACTTGTTCTATCTCCCTATGCTTGTTACTTTGCTCCTCATGAACTTGTTTATTTACAAGATTCCTTTTCATAGGAAGCATGTTAGGATTAAATGTGTTTCGAATTTGCCTCTTGATGCTCTCTTTTGCTTCAAATACTATCTCTTGTGAGTGCACCATTAAAACTGCTGAGCCCATCTTAATGGCTATAAAGAAAGAACTTCTTGGGAGATAACCCATGTGTTTATTTTGCTACAGTAACTTTGTTTTATATTTGAGTTTTGGAAGTTGTTACTACTGTAGCAACCTCTCCTTATCTTAGTTTTGTTGCATTGTTGTGCCAAGTAAAATCTTTGATAGTAAGGTTCATACTAGATTTGGATTACTGCGCAGAAACAGATTTCTTGCTGTCACGAATCTGGGCCTAATTCTCTGTAGGTAACTCAGAAAATTATGCCAATTTACGTGAGTGATCCTCAGATATGTACGCAACTTTCATTCAATTTGGACATTTTCATCTGAGCAAGTCTGGTGCCTCTTTAAAATTCGTCTTTACGGATCTGTTCTGTTTTGACAGATTCTGCCTTTTATTTCGCATTGCCTCTTTTGCTCGTGTTGGATGGATTTCTTTGTTCCATTAACTTCCAGTAGCTTTGAGCAATGTCCAGAAGTGTTAAGAATGATTGTGTCACCTCTGAACATGTGAGTTTTTGATTATGCACTAACCCTCTAAAGAGTTTGTTTCGAGTTTGGTGTGGAGGAAGTTTTCAAGGGTCAAGAGAGGAGGATGATATACTATCATCAAGAAGAGTGAAAAGTCTAAGCTTGGGGATGCCCCCTTGGTTCATCCCTGCATATTTCAAGAAGACTCAAGCATCTAAGCTTGGGGATGCCCAAGGCATCCCCTTCTTCATCGACAACTTATCAGGTTTCTTCTCTTGAAACTATATTTTTATTCGGTCACATCTTATGTACTTTACTTGGAGCGCCTGTATGTTTTTGTTTTTGTTTTTGTTTTTGTTTTTGTTTGAATAAATGCTTGTGTGGGAGAGAGACACGCTCCGCTGGTTCATATGAACACATGTGTTCTTAGCTCATAATGTTCATGGCGAAGGTTGAACTGCTTCGTTAATTGTTATATGGTTGGAAACGGAAATGCTACATGTGGTAATTGATAAAATGTCTTGGATAATTTGGTACTTGGCAATTGTTGTGCTCATGTTTAAGCTCTTGCATCATATACTTTGCACCTATTAATGAAGAAACACATAGAGCTTGCTAAAATTTGGTTTGCATAATTGGTCTCTCTAAAGTCTAGATAATTTCTAGTATTGAGTTTGAACAACAAGGAAGACGATGTAGAGTCTTATAATGTTTACAATATGTCTTTTATGTGAGTTTTGCTGCACCGGTTCATCCTTGTGTTTGTTTAAAATAACCTTGCTAGCCTAAACCTTGTATCGAGAGGGAATACTTCTCATGCATCCAAAATCCTTGAGCCAACCACTATGCCATTTGTGTCCACCATACCTACCTACTACATGGTATTTCTCCTCCATTCCAAAGTAAATTGCTTGAGTGCTACCTTTAAATAATTCAAAATTTATCACCTCTGATTTGTGTCAATGTTTTATAGCTCATGAGGAAGTATGTGGTGTTTATCTTTCATTCTTGTTGGGCAACTTTCACCAATGGACTAGTGGCTTCATCCGCTTATCCAATAATTTTGCAAAAAGAGCTGGCAATGGGATTCCCAGTCCCAAATTAATTAACCTAAATAAACACTCCTCCATGGTATGTGATTGTTGGACGGCACCCGAAGGATTCGGTTAGCCATGGCTTGAGAAAGCAAAGGTGGGGAGGAGTGTCATCATAATAAAACTAAAATAAAAAGGCACTCCTTCATGGTATGAGATTGTTAGCGGGCACCCGAGGATTCGGTTAGCCATGGTTTGTGAAAGAAAGGTTGGAAGGAGTGCCACCCAAAAATAAAAATAATTCATGGGAGCCGCTCTTTGAAGGTTTGTCTGGCAAGGGGGATTAGAGTGCCCACTACCATTCGTTGACAACAACAAACACCTCTCAAAATTTTACTTTTATGCTCTCTTTATGTTTTCAAAACCAAAGCTCTAGCACAAATATAGCAACCAATGCTTCCCTCTGCGAAGGGCCATTCTTTTACTTTTATTGTTGAGTTAGTTCACCTATTTCTCTCCACCTCAAGAAGCAAACACTTGTGTGAACTGTGCATTGATTCCTACATACTTGCATATTGCACTTGTTATATTGCTTTGCATTGACAAACTATCATTGAGATATACATGTTACAAGTTGAAAGCAACCGCTGAAACTTAATCTTCCATTGTGTTGCTTCAATGCCTTTACTATGAATTTATTGCTTTATGAGTTAACTCTTATGCAAGACTTATTGATGCTTGTCTTGAAAGTACTATTCATGAAAAGTCTTTGCTATATGATTCATTTGTTTACTCATGTCATTAACATTGTTTTGATCGCTGCATTCATTACATATGCTTACAATAGTATGATCAAGGTTATGATGGCATGTCACTCCAGAAATTATCTTTGTTATCGTTTACCTGCTCGGGACGAGCGAGAACTAAGCTTGGGGATGCTGATACGTCTCCGACGTATCGATAATTTCTTATGTTCCATGCCACATTATTGATGATATCTACATGTTTTATGCATACTTTATGTCATATTTATGTGTTTTCCGGAACTAACCTATTGACGAGATGCCGAAGGGCCAGTTGCTGTTTTCTGCTGTTTTTGGTTCCAGAAATCCTAGTAAGGAAATATTCTCGGAATTGGACGAAATCAACGCCCAGAGTCTTATAATTGGACGAAGCTTCCGGAACACCCGAGAGCCGCGCAGGGGAGCCCCGGGGGCCCCACACAACACCCCGGCGCGCGCCGGAGGGGGGCCGCGCCCCCTAGTGTGTGGGCCCACCAGGCCCCCTCCGAGGCTGCCCTTCCGCCTACTTAAGGTCTCCGTCGCGAAAACCCTATTACATTCGACGAAACCAGAGAAAACCTTCCAGAGCCGCCGCCATCGCGAAGCCAAGATCTGGGGGACAGGAGTCTCTGTTCCGGCACGCCGCCGAGACGGGGAAGTGCCCCCGGAAGGCTTCTCCATCGACACCACCGCCATCTCCATCAACGCCGCTGTCTCCCATGAGGAGGGAGTAGTTCTCCATCGAGGCTCGGGGCTGTACCGGTAGCTATGTGGTTAATCTCTCTCCTATGTACTTCAATCAAGGTTTAAAATAGCGTGCTAAATGAAATAGCATCGGTCTCCTTCAAACGCTATGGACGCTATATCGTGCTAATTGCGTGCTATATTTCATATAGCGTATTGAAAAAAATATTAAATATAGTCTAAAAATAAAGGATTTCGCTAAAAATGTTGGATATTTAGTCCAAAAAAATGACTGAATCATACATATATAGCCACATACAAAAAATAGATCTCAAATTTTTCATAAGGCTAACATCAGTATTTCACAAGGCAACAACATAGTATAAATTATTTATTAAGAATCACAAGCATTAGCGATATTATGTTCTAATATAGAAGAGGAACCAACATATTGCACTTCATCACCACGAAAAAGTGAAAGTAACTTTGCTTGAAAAAATAGCGCGCTAATGTTATGAAGTTTTAGCACGATATATCATGCTATTTCACAAATAGCACCATAGCGAGCAAAATTACTAAAATTTAGCGTAGACCCTCCAAATATGCTATTGCGTGGTATTAGCGGAGAAATAGCGCGCTATTTTAAACCTTGACTTCAATACAATAATCTCATGAGCTGCCTTACATGATTGAGATTCATATGATGATGCTTGTAATCTAGATGTCATTATGCTAGTCAAGTGGGTTTTACTTATGTGATCTCCGGAGACTCCTTGTCCCACGTGTGTAAAGGTGACAGTGTGTGCACCGTGTGGGTCTCTTAGGCTATATTTCACAGAATACTTATTCACTGTTATGAAGAGCATAGTGAAGTTCTTATTTGTATCTCTTTATGATTGCAATGTGTTTTGTATCACAATTTATCTGTGTGCTACTCTAGTGATGTTATTAAAGTAGTTTATTCCTCCTGCACGGTGTAATGGTGACAGTGTGTGCATCGTATAGTACTTGGCGGAGGCTATGATTGTGATCTCTTGTAGATTATGAAGTTAACTATTGCTATGATGGTATTGATGTGATCTATGCCTCCTTTCGTAGCGTGAAGGTGACAGTGTGCATGCTATGTTAGTACTTGGTTTGGTTATGTTGATCTGTCATGTACTCTAAGGTTATTTAAATATGAACGTTGAATATTGTGGAGCTTGTTAACTCCGGCATTGAGGGTTCGTGTAATCCTACACGCTTAGTGGTGTTCATCATCCAACAAGAGAGTGTAGAGTCTAGCATTTATCTATTTATTCTGTTATGTGATCAATGATTGAGAGTGTCCACTAGTGAAAGTATGATCCCTAGGCCTTGTTCCTAAATACTGCTATCGCTGCTTGTTTACTGTTTTACTGCATCTCTAATGTCCGCAATATTACCACCATCAACCACACGCCAGTCCTGGGCAAAGCACTTTTCTGGTGCCGTTGCTATTGCTTATATTTATTCATACCACCTCGTATTTCACTATCTCTTCGCCGAACTAGTGCACCTATTAGGTGTGTTGGGGACACAAGAGACTTCTTGCTTTGTGGTTGCAGGGTTGCTTGAGAGGGATATCTTTGACCTCTTCCTCCCTGAGATCGATAAACCTTGGGTGATCCACTTAAGGGAAACTTGCTGCTATTCTACAAACCTCTGCTCTTGGAGGCCCAACACTGTCTACAAGAATAGAAGCACCCGTAGACATCAGGTCCACTTGTCATTGCCTTATAAAACGCGAAACGGTATGGGCGAGCGTGGGACGTAGGATTAGAAGGAGATCCTACGGCTCACGATCGTCGTCTTCTCCGGCGAGAACGAACTCCGAGGGTAGGAGAGCCTACCGGTGCTCCGGAGGTTGACGACGAGGGGTGCGGAAACGTTGGCGTGGACGACGAGGCTCCTGGTACTGGCGGCGTGGCGTGGGGAAGCTCCAATCGACGGCGGCGACCTGGGGGTACTAGCGGGCTCCGGCTTCAAATTGGGGCTGCTCCGGCGAGGTGGTGACTAATTGACTGGTCGAGGGGAAGCAAGGATGGGAGGAGAAGCGGTGGGTGTGGAGAATTGAGGGGCGGAAGGGGTCTATTTATAGAAGGGGGAGGTGACTGGCGGGTGCCCGTGGAGGTCAAGCATGGCGCGGCGGTTCCAGTGCGCGAAGGGCCAAGGCGAGGACGGCGTGGTGTAGGCGGCATCATGGCGATGCTTAACGGCTAGCTGGCGCAGCAAAAGGGTGAAGTGATCGCTCGGCATGATGCAGAATCCGTCACAGTACTGGCGGCGGAAAGTCGACGGGGACGATGGCGATGGTGCACGCGCAGGGGCTCGAGTGTGTCTAGTGGCTAGCTGGTGTGGTGGCGGTGCTCGATGCTGAAGTAGAGGTGTAGAGGAGGACGGAGGCGATGGGTCGAGCTGCCGCTCTGGCGCGCCCAGTACGGGGTGAGCGCGCACACTGGCGTGCCTGGGCGTGCTGGGCACGCTCTGGCCTGGCCAATGCCAGCCTCGCGCGAGCCAGGGCCGTGCATGTGATCATCAACAAAGTCAGGGGATTCTATTGGACAAGGTTAAAGTGCATGGAGAGGATCTGAGGGAGGGGTGGCATGCTGGCCGGCATGGTGTTGTTTTTACCCTCTCCATGCTTTAATCATCAAGAGCAAGTACTGGCAGTGATGCAGGAGGTGTAGAGGATCAATGATCATCTCTGATCAAAAGAGGTTTAGTCAAAAATCTGGTGGATAATAGAGTGTGTGTCAAAACTGAATTAATGCCTGCAAGGTATTCGACACAATGGCCGCATGAAGGTTTTGTTTGAATTTTTTAAATCTTTTTGGTGGAGTTGATTTGAATAATCAATGGAGTAGAATGGTGGTGGTGGTTTGAAAAATGGGGCTGGTTTGCAAAGTTTCAAAAGTGGGGATGATCTTCTCTTTGTCTCACGGTTGCCACTTATCACCTTTATATTGGTCAATGTAGGCAGAGTCAACTCTGATGGTCAACACCAAAAATGTTCATCTTGATATGGTCTTGGATGAGGTGGAAAGAGTTGGCAAGGTTTAGTTTAAGAATCTCTCAAACCAGGGGCTCAAAGTTGGCATGATGATATAAAAACTCAATTTGACCAATATCATATGTGATTGGATTTTGATATTTCCTTTTCTTTGATTTGTGTTTCTTTGATGCAAAAGTGTTTGTAGTTGATATATGGGTGTTTCACAATCATTGGTACTAGCAATGGTGACCTTGGTTGATGATTTGCAAAAATGGCCATTTGTGTATGCGAGTGAGATTTGCATTTTTCTCATTTATTTTATTTCTCTCTATTTGGGGTTCTATGATCATGTACTAGGGTTTAAGCACATTAGAATAACACATCAACACTCATCATAGCAATGGCATACAAGAATGCATGAACACTATGCATAGCACTATGTGTAAAGACAAGTTTTTGTTAGTTCCAAATTTTGAGTTATTGGAAATCCTTTTCTTTATTAAGTTGAAACTTGGGATGTTACATACAGCAGCGCCACCTAGGGCCACATGCCAGCATCACGAAGTGGACACAAGTCACGGCAATTGCAAGTAGCCTCAGAGGACCCACAATTAGCCGGACTTACAGCTCAATATAATGTGGGTGATCATAGAACAGGGGGCCTATGTACCAAAAGAAACCTATGAAATCTCATAGATAACACCGTAACTTGGAACCATAATGAAATTAATATGGTACCTGCATACCAGAAAATAAGTTTTGTTTCTTTATAATACACATCACGCATCCTATGTCTAATACATAATAACTGGTGGTCGTTCATATTTCTTATCACAACAAGAATGCAAAGAGTTAACATACTCTGCATATAATTACCTATCCAGGGATCCATGCACCTCAATATCTTATTTATGATTAAACAAACTCAAGGTGGTTGTTGTTGTAGAACCAGAAAATAATTTAGCGGTTCAAGTCTTGCCCAACCTTAGGATAATTTGCACACCTGACTCTGCTTTTATCTATTAAATTCAAGCCTCAAAACCATGATTGATGTCACATAATTAGCAGATTAGCACATCCGACTCTTTTTTAAACTATTAGCACAACTGACTCAACTGAAAACATGCATCTTGATTTTCGAAGCACACTGCCTACCTCTTGAACTCAATGAGCATAGCAATCATGAGGTTAATTAGTATTCCTATGGGTTTGTACATGCATGACACATATTAAATCCTGTAGGTCATATTCTCTCAAGATCATATAGAATAGGTCAACTGAAATATCTACTTTAGGTTTCATGTTCAGTGGACCAAGCAATTGTTACCTTCATGAACTGGTAAGTTGTGACGAAGCCATCTTCATAACCACCTCATGTACCATGATTTAGTTAGAATTGTGTGCTCAGTACACTTCTCCTGCTGGCTTGTGTTTCCTGAACTCAGTACATTACAAACGCATAAAAATAATCTCAAATTAACATGCAAACAAAAGGAAGCAAGAAAAATGCGACAAATGTTTTTCGGTCACACATACATGGTTATTATTGTTATCCACATTGTGCAGATATTATTTTTGCAATACTTTAGAATGAGATTAATAGTGGTATAAAAGATCTACCGAATCACAACTTGTAAACTCAATGAGCATAGCAAATATTTATACCGTAACTCTCTGAGGTTGATTAGTATTCCTATGGTTTTGCACATGCATGTCACATATTAAATCCAGGAGCTCAGGAGGACATATAGAAGTCCACCATCTATACTATATTAAACAATTAAGAGTAAAACTTTCAGGCCTAGCTACAAATTATGATATGCACGAATAAACTGAGCTAAATACAAATACATATTGAGTGAAAGTGAAGATTCCTGGTCGGTAGGAATCATCCTAAAAGAAATAAAGAATAAAAGGCAGGGAGATTATACTATCAGATGTCTGATAAGCTTGTGTACGCACTTAATGATACAACGATAGGTTTTAGATCCACCCAGTGCAATCTTGTTCCTGAATTACATAGCATATATATCTGCTACACATATTGCATAATGGGATTAAGATATATCTGTGAAAGTATTCATACTTGGCAGTGACATTAGATATGATCACATCATAAGAAGATTGTGCCAAAAGATTCAGCAATTCACACCTACACCATAATTATAGGTTTATAACCCATTTAAATAGGTCAAAATGATTGCCAATATCCTTTTACAGTATACTCATTAATTTTCATGCACTCATACACCCATTTGGTGGTATCATGGCAGCAGATAGCATCAGGCAACGCGGGTCCCTTCTATTCAAAATTATTCATGTATGCTTTAAGGGGAAAAGAACACGACTGCCTCACTGCGGGCTTCTCATTGTGTATCTGATGTAACCCAAGCATGAACTAAAGAAAACTCCTCTGCGCATACATTGTCTGTCACCCATCACTGCAAACAACCTTCCCTGTAACGGGAGCTGAGGTGGCGCTCGGATGCCACATTCTGGCCATGAGCTTGCAAATAGTTCAAGATAATTGTAACAAAATTTCCATGAACCTGAACATGGAAGGGTTCCATGGTGCAAACAAAGGTTACAAAAATTGAAGAGTTCAATTTTTACCGTCTAAGAGAGAGGACGACGTCAAGGGATGGACTGGATCGAAGACGACGTAGATGGGGACCAGTCGCTGCTGCCGCGTGGAGAGGCGGGCTCGGTCATCGCCGCCGTTCGCCGCTGCGCGTGGAGAGGCCGGCTCGGTTGTCGCCGCCGGTCGCCGCTGCGCCTAGAGAGGAGGGCCGCGACTTGAGCCGGGTGAGCGTCGGCGGCGGGGTTAGCAGCCGGGAGGGTGAGCGGCGGGGACGTCCGAGCAGCGGGTTGCACGGCGGCGGTAGGGCGGCGACGGTGAAACCCTAGCTCTCCATCCATTTTTTTTTCTATCGTTCCAGTTCTGCCAGCCCGGCTGAGCAAGGGAATACCTTTTGCTAGGTGGACCCATAGGAAGTGCAAGGAACACGTGAAGCCCTGAGAAGGCAGCGATTGCAACGCGATTATATGCTGTAGGTAATATGGAGTTTTATTACGTGCACCGCCGTTGTCTCCATGGGAATTCCAGCTATTCTACGGAGTATTAGACATTACCAGGATTTGCTATATTAAAAGCGTTTGTGAGAGCAATTTTTTAATTTAAACCCAATAATCATATGAAGGAGGCTACGCATAAGGGTCGCTGATGAAGATGCTCTAGTAGCCAGGCGTAGGATACAATTACTTTGTCGTCATGCCTGTCGACGCGGGTAGCCACCGGCGGACACCGATTCTCCTCCGGGGGCGGGCAGACGCTGTCGAGCGCGTGGTCGCACGTCCACTCGCGGACGCATGCAAGCAGTCCGCAGCAGTAGTGGCTGACGGAACCGACGGTGGTGCCGTTGAAGATAGCCTTGATGAATAATCGCGCGCACCACCTCGGCACCCCCGTCACCGTCTTATAGCAGTCGTCGCTGGCGGCGATGGTGGCATCTTGTGCTGGAGGGCTCGGGTCGCCGGCGAGGGCGACGGCAAGGAGGAGGCACACGCACAGGTTGCGCACGCAGATCAGCTGCCAGAGTGCCATCGCCGGGGCTACTTGGGTTGGGTTATTTGATCGGCAGTGTTTGACGGTAGTGGGGTGTAACAGGATACAGTTTGCCATCGGTATATAACATGGGGTCGAGGAAACTTTGATCAACGGTCAATGCATTGGTTGATGGTTTATTTTTTGGAAGTCTAATTATGAGACGCTTAATATTGGCCGTGATTACAAGCACTACCAAATTATCCGGTGTTTTTAATGGATTAAACTTTATTCTGGACGAGATTTTTGGGGTGTCTGTTGATTGACTTCTCCATAGTTTTTATTTTCCCAATTGCTAAAAAGTACCCGGATGCTGGTTGACAATCCGAGCACTCGTTTCTGGGCCGTCCGATTTGACCGATGAAACCTCGCCCCGCGCGGACAGCGACGTCCACCGGCGGCTACACATGTCGCGTCTCTCCCCCATTCCGCACATCCCCTCCCCCTTTCCTTGCCTGTGCAGGTTGATCCTGCCCGCCGCCGGCATCCCCTGCAGCGCGCTCCCCCGCTGCCGGCGTCCCCTGCCCCATTCGCCGGCGTCCCCTGCAGCGCGCTCCCCTAGCCCCGCCGCTGGTCTCTACACCTCCTACCGCTCTCAACCTCCCCAACCACCTCACTCCTACTCTCTCAGCACGCCGGCGATAACACATGCTCGTTTCGGCCTCTCGTGCCTACCGGTGCGGCAATCAACGAGCTCCTGATCCAGGCCCTCCATCCTTCCCTTCGATCTGGTGACAGGGAAGCACAGGAGCAGTTGCCCTGGCGGCGATGCCAAGACGGAGGCGCGCACGATTGAGGCCTGCAGCCATGAACGCCGCCGTCCTGCATCTCGCGGCGGTCAACAACTTCTATCCTTTTCCAGCGCACGGTGGGAGCTGCTGCTAGTCGCTTGTGCTGGGCTACTACTAACTGGATTGTGAATTGGACAGATTCAGGTCAGTTCCTCTTCTGCCTACCTCATCTGACGCCCAACATCCAAATCGCTGATGCCGCCGCCTGGGCTTGACTCAAGTACAAAGGACGAGGTTCATGGTCCGTGGCTGTCGTCTCGCTGAGGAGCCTTTTGCAGTGAGTTTTGTTTGTTGTTTGCACCGCCCTTTTCCTCATCAATTTCTTCCGCATTACTGTAGCTTTGACACTTTGCTCTGGCTAATAGTAGTACTGCCGCTGCGTTTTGCTCTAGCTGATATTAGTATAGGTTGTTAGTGATATGCCGGTGGCTCTAATTGGGTTGATTAATCCATACGACATGTGTTCCAATTTAGTGGCAATGTGTGCTATGGGAGAAAATGCTTAAACAACGTAGAGATGATTCATACTAATTCTTTTGAGGGTTTATCGAAAAAATTCTTTTGAGGGAGCAACTGGCCCCTCTTTCAGTTTCACAATTGAATGTAGTAGGATGGATGCAACTAATTTGTTCCAGTAAATTGTTGCTTTCCACATATGCTAATTCGCATATTGTCAAGTTATATACCCATTACCATAGTTGAATGCTGCATTTTAGTCCCGTCCGCCAAAGATCACGCACTTGATGTCGTAGCTCCTCTTCATCTCGCTCGATTTGCTCATGCCACCGACTTACACCGATCTAGATGGCCCGCATGTGCTAAGTTGTATTTTTACCGGCACTATTATTGGTTCCGAAAATGAGCTAAGTAGTTTTTTGCACACGATAAATTGTTCTCTCACACATTTGCTAACTCATGTTTGTACACCGTAAATTGTTGCTTCACATATGTACTAAGTTGCATACCACATCCATGAAGTTGCATACCTCTATACCGGAGTGGCATAAACTATAGCCTACACCAAATGCAACTTAGTAGGGTATGGATGCAAGTAAAGCACCAGTAACAAGTTGCTTTTATTCATCCCATGTTGCATCCATTTGTCAACTGAGTTATACCTCGAACAAGCAAAGTTACATGTTGGAGATGATAAGCTATATTTTTTCCGATAATAAATTGTTACTTTACACATGTGCTAAGTTGTGTTTGTCCGCCATAGGGGTCAACTGAGCAGCATCCCATTCTGCAGTGTTGCATGGTGGATATGACAAAAGAAAACCCAATGCACCAAGTTATTGTGAAGTTATGTACCATTGTCGTAAAGTTGCCTACCGTGGCATCTAGTTGCGCACTATTTGTTATGAAATTGTATTTTCATTGTTACTAAGGTGTCTATCTCAGAAATTAAGTTACCAAGAATGCTAGGAAATATGGTGGGAAACTAGTAATGTAAATTTGTGTGCCCCACTACTATGAAAATTGTATTTTGCACACAATAAATAGTTCACTTAAACATTTGTTGAGTCGTGTTTGTAGATGGTAAATTGTTGCTTCACACATGTGCTAATTTGCATTACCGCTAATTTTAAGTTGTATGCCCAATAGTATTAAGTTGCATATCCACCATTGTTAAGTTGTATACCCACTATGATTAAGTTGCATCCATTGTTCAATATATTTTCACCATGTCTATGTTATTCTATGCCATCAGTACTAAGTTTTATAGAACCATAATGATAAAGGCACGCACCATCATTGTAAACTTGCATATCCCTACGTCTAAGTTGATTACCGTTGGTACTAAGTCGGCAACCATGATTTATTGAGAATAGCGCACCATTGTCGTGAAGTTTTCTACCACCACGTCTAAGTTGCACATTTTTTTGGTACATTAAGTTGCATATCATTGGTACAAGGTTAGCTACCTCGAAAAGCAAATTCCCAACAATAATAATGTCACTATAAAGTTGCTGGCTATTATTGTTGAGCTGAGTATTTCGAAATCTAAATTGTCTACAAAATACAGAAAAATAGTAATTTTTTCAATCATCGTGCCTAAGTTGTACTACTAGTACTAAGTCGGCTAGCATCAATTTCTAAGTTGTATACCCACTATTGTAAAGTTGCATACCAACTGTAGTTAAGTTGCATACACACTCTTGTTAAGTTGTATACCAAGTATGATTAAGTTGCTTTCATTGTCCAATATAGTTTCACCTCGTATAAGTTGTTTACCACCGTGCCTAAGTGGTGTACTATTTGGATATGAAGTTGTATTTTCTCTACTAATAGGCCGTATGGTTACCAACGGTACTAGAAACTATAGTGGGCAACTAGTACATAGTGAAGTGTTGCAAGTCTCAGTACTATGAAGTTCTATTTCTGCTAAGTAAGTATCTTAGAAACTAAATTGGCTATAAATAGATAAACAGATAGTGAAAGCAACTCTTTATACAAAGTTGCTTTGCTACAATAGTAGAGTTGATTTTTCATAGCAACAAAGTTGCTTTTAAATTTTTTTTTATCAAAACATATACAAATGGGATCTAGTTTCGAAGATCTCGGAGAGGCATAACGGTGAAAACGAAATGCAGTTTCGATACACGGTTTAAGAGTTATGACTTTTTTTATTTTTCTTGTATTGGAATTAAATGCGCACGGTGCTGTTATTTGGGTGATTCACATGAGCTGTCTCCAGCTTTCCTTTTTTAGATATAAGCGTATTTCCTTTTATGGGGTGAGTGCTAAGATGGATGAAATAGCATCAGATGCTAGCTAGCCGTGTCCTTTATTTTTTGGACAAGATTTTTTGGATGGATCTTTTTTTAGGGGAGAAAACATGTATTGATCAGCAGGTAGCATTACAAAGTCACATAGTCGGTCGGGTGTTGATGTTGAGAGATGGTTGTGTTCTGTTGTAGAGGGAGTGCTTCCCATAGTCCTTTTTTTTACAAGAGTGCTAGCTTCCCATAGTCGGGTTTACAAGATCATGAACCAAAGTGAGCGCACCGCCCAATTTTTTAGACTGTGGATGAAATTCACACAACAAAGAATTGCAACCACGTGAACATGCGCGCGTTCATATCCAGTATTCGAATCCATCATTTGTCCTCCACAAGCTACAACAAGTATATCACTGACTTGCGCAAAAAAAAAAGTAGATCACTGACGTACGTACCACGTAGGGGACTAGGATACATAGGCAGAGAGGCTACGTTTATTAGTTAGCCGTGCCTGTGCTACACACGGCCGGCCTGGTGCGGCGGACACGGCCAATCGGCCCCTTTCGCCGGCGGCGGGCAGATGTCGCGGAGCACGGAGGTGCACGTCGCCTCGCCGACGCAGGAGAGCAACTCGCAGCAGTAGTCGTCGATGTGGATGTTCTTGGCGCCGTCGAAGAGAGCCTGGATGAACTTCCCAGAGCACGAACGCGGCACACTCGTCACCGTCTTGTAACAGTCGCCGTCGGCAAGGACAATGCCATCTTGCGGCGTCCGGATTGGCCCGCCGGCGCCAAAAGCGGCGGCCAGGAGGAGGCAGATGCACAGGCAGCACAAGCAGAGCTGGCGGAGTGCCATTGCTGGGGTGCTTGCCGGCGTTACTATATTTTAATTTAATTGTGTACGTAGGTTCGGTGGGGAATGGCGTTAGGCGTTTGTATATGTAGGAGAAGAATGAACGTGATCAACGGTCAACGAATTGATTGTCGGCTTAGTTTCTGGAACCAAATTTGTGGAATGCTTAATTTATGCCGTGATTACAAGCCTTCCCTTATTATCCCATGTTTTTTATAAATGGTATATACGTTTATTACCCTTTTCAAAACGTCTTTTGGGTTATGCTAATTCAGGGCCTAATTAAATTTTCCTTCGTTAAATTTCGCTAGTAAAAAACTTACAACTTTGACTATAATTTGTATTTATGAAATACCCCCAAATTGTATAAATATATGTATATGAAATGAAAAAGATTGCCATAATTAATAAAACTATAACATTTATACATTTGCAATCAATATAGTTTGAAACATATTAGTGAGAAAAATGCTAGTCTGGTACATCAAGTTGCAAAAAATGTGCGCTTTGGTCACAAACTTGTAAACGCGCAGTGCCAAATGCAAACCCTTCTAGGTCTTCCTGCTTCTCGATTTCAGCCGCCGCCTCTGGAGAAAAAACCCTAGCCGCCTCCACTTTAGCCTCCTCCACAGATCGGTTCCCCCTTCTCCGGCCGGCTTCGCCGTCGTCGGGAGAAGTAGGGAACCCGATCTATGCGTGGAGTTTTCAATAAAAGTAGTATTTCAGTAGTCTATGTTAGGGATTTGGTCACCGTTTTCTTGTTGGTTTGCCTGCAATGGAGATGGTATCGTCTGCAATAAGTGATCTTTGGTCTTTCGTTCGATGATGAGATCTCCTTCCCGACGTTAATGGTGGTGTTTAAAGATTACAATTATCTAGGTATTGGATCTTTTCTCATGGTTGCCACGAGGAGGATTATCCTCACAGTTTGCCCCGGTTGCTACGTCCTTGACAATGGTGATTCGTACTCCCGGCTCTCCATCAACGTCGACAAGGCAGATCGGTTTTTATTCACTGGTGTTGGTACTCTTGCCGATGTTGATTGACTACTTTAATGGTTGCGCGCGTGCACGCAACCTTGGCATTGCGGCAAATTAAAATTATGGGAGAACCTTCGTTGGTATTTACAAGTCAATGATTTGTTATCTATCTTTGGCTGCCTTCAGAAAAGTAGTAGATTATGTCTTGGAAGAAGAAAGAGTTTGAAGACCTCGAAATTTTTCTAGTATCTTTTAGACTTTATTTTGTAATCGTTGGAGACAGCTCGTGTATCTCTACCATGTGTTAGCATTAAGCACGATCAACACCACCGGCACGGTGTTCGTGTGCGTCGCGGACGTAGCCTCCGTATAGGACTAGAGTTCATATACGAGTAGGTTCGGACCTATGTCTCCGGTTAGAATTAGAAGTCTACATGGAGTAGGATTAGCTGATTACCTGCGTGTATAAAAGCTGAGGCCTACCTTGTACTCTGTAACCAGAACCGTGAGAGTGAGTAATAATATTGCAAGGCTCGATACGAGCCTCTGGCCAAAGATTATTTTCGTGCGTGCGTGTGTTGTTGCTAGAAGCTAGCTTCTGATACGTACGTGACCCTAATCGATTGGCTAGCTAGCTTGTTTGCCTTGGTGTGCAGGTCAACGGATTAGACGGATACGTGCATCGTCTCATCGGAACACTTCGTCGTCAGTCGTCGGAAAGTACTCGACGACAGGGCTGTGTTTGGTATCAGATCGGCGAGAGTACTGCCGAGTCTGGGCCAACAATTGGTATCAGAGCCTCGTGGAGGATCTCCTAGTAACGGGAGGTCATGGCGAAGGAGATGGGCGAGTATTCCAGCGCCGCGGCGCCGGTGTCGACGTAGTACCCGCAGTACATCCGCGACAACTACACGGTGTGGGCGACCACGATGATGTGGGCGCTCGAGTCCAACGAAGTCTGGGAGGCTGTCGATCCCGGCGGCGAAGAGTTCAAGAAGGGCGCGTCGAAGTATCGCAAGGACCGACAGGCACTCACAGCCATCTGCTCGGTGATGCCGATGGACGTGAAGCAGCACCTGATCTCGAAGAAATCTGCAAAGGAGGCGTGGGAGACGATCAAGACGCTAAATCTTGGTCACGAGCGCGTCCGTGAGGCGGCCCTACAAACCTTGCAGAAGAAGTACGAGAATCTGGAGATGGGAGAAGATGAGACGGTGGACGCCTTCGCTTCGAGGGTCGCTACATTGGTCAATGGGATTCGCGCACTCGACGAGAAGCTCGAGGAGATCTCGATCGTAAGGCGTTTCCTTCGCGCGGCGCCGCCGCGTTACTTGTCCGTTGTTTCGGCGATCGAGCAGTGCGTTGATCTCAAGACTCTCACGATGGATGATCTAGTTGGACGGTTCAAGGCTCATGACGAGCGGATGAAGATCACCTATGGTGATTTGGTACCGGAAGAGCACGTAATGCTTACCTGTGCCCAGTGGCAGACGGTGGTCGCCAAAGAGAAGGGCGATAAGGCATCTAGCGGCAGAAGTGATGAAAAAGTTTCTCGCCCAGCGAAAAAGTACATCGCAGGGGAGGACGAGGATGATGCTTCGCCGAGGAGGAAGTTTGACATCAAGAAAGTAAGATGTCATAACTGCGGCAAGCTCGGTCACTTCAAGGTTGATTGCCGGAAACCACCGAAGCCGAAGGAAAGGGCTCTCATCGCCCGGGAAGGAGATGATGGACCGATGATGCCGATGCTCGAAGTATGCGAGCAGAAGGACGAGGAGGAGCTACCTCCTCCATCACCGGCTACGGAGATTGTGACGGATCACGGTCTACCGTGTGTGGATCACGTGGACAAGCTATGCGACGAAGGTGTCGTCGAGAAGCAACGGAGTGCCCCGTACCCACGTGAAACCACAGATGAGGCAAGTGAAGCTTTGGAGCTCGTTCATGGCGATATATGCGGTCCAATTTCACCCGCAACCCCGTCCGGTAATGAGTACTTCATGCTTGTGGTGGATGATCACAGCCAATACATGTGGATTGTGTTGCTGAAAAGTAAGGATCAAGCTATACAAGCATTCGAGAAGATCAAGGAAGCTGGAGAGGTCAAGGCGAGGGCGAAGAAGTCCCTACGCATAGATCGGGGTGGTGAATTGAAGCATAAGGTGGTGGCCATGGCGCGGAGCATGATGGAAAGTAAAAACTTGCCAGGAAAGTTCTGGGGTGAGGCAGTCAACACGGCTGTCTACTTGCTGAACAGGGCACCAACTAGGAGTATGGTTGGTGGGACTCCGTACGAAGCATGGTACGGACGAAAGCCCTCGGTTGATCATCTTCGCACTTTCGGGTGCGTGGCGCATGTCAAGACGGTGTCTAGCCATAAAAGCAAATTGGTGGATCGGAATACTCCAATGATCATGACTGGTTATGAAGAAGGCTCGAAAGCGTATCGTTTGTGCAATCCCTCGACTAACAAGGTGGTTGTCACATGCGACGTAGTCTTCGAAGAAGACTTATCATGGATCTGGGACTCCACAGAACCGGAGGAGATTTTTACTGTAACAGTGTACAGTGAACATGCGGATGATCAAGGTGCTGGAACTGATGTTAGTACCGGTACGGAAGCTGGACCGTCGGGATGTCGTGCTACAGGTTTAGGTGCTACGCCTGGAGACGCATCGGTGCCAGCCTCTCCGCTGCGGCTAGGAGCGAGTCCGGGCGAGCGGCCATGTGATGCTCCACACGCGAGCACAGCCAAAGGCGCTCAGCCTAGCAGCTCAGCTAAGGGAGTGCGACCAGCATTAGCGCAAGGCCCAGCTCAGTCTGGTACTAGTACAGGCAGGCCAGGTGGGTGGGCAGACTCAAGAGGAGATGCACCACCGCATAGTGGCCTAGCTAGCGGCTCATGTGGAGGCGCTTTGGCGGGCAGCCCAAGCAGGCCAGGAGGGCCCGAAGGGGAGTCATTAGCAGCCTCAGCTCTACCTGGAGGACCAGTGCGCTCTTGTCCAGGAGGGACGAGCAGTGCAAGTACGGTAACGGACGCGGGCGGCGTTTCCTTGCCAGGAGGTTACCTGTGGTTAGCAAGCAGTGATCCAGGTACGGCATCACCAGTTCCTGGAGTTTCAGCTGATGCATCTGAAGGACCACCGCTGCTAGAGGCAGTCAGCCTAGCAACGTGTGTCGTGTGGCCAGAAAAAAGCCGAAGCTTAGGAGGTGCTCCACGTGAGGACACCAGGCCAGAAACACGAGGGACTCACGTCCCAGAAGAATCTACAAACGGAGGAGGGTTCAACAACCCAGAAAATTGGCTAGATGAAAACAGCCTATGTGTTGTTTCGACCGAGCCAGAAGACATAAGAAGCCTTGCCCAGGCTATACCAGTTTGGCTGGAGGCAGACATTCCAGCAAAAAGGCATACACGTTATGTATGTCTAGAGCTAATGGGTCTAGCTATGCACGAGCTAGCATGTACGTGGATGCATGGCCAAAAGAACCGGCTGGAATCGCATCCATCAGGCAAGGAGCTAGCTATGCATGTTCCTTTGAATCTCGGGGAGGAAGTACTTCGACGAGATTACAAAGGTGAGTCGCGAAGAAGCGACGTGGGTCCTCAGCTAGCAAGTGAAGGATCTGCAAGTGAAGAAACAAGTGCGATGTCGGGCGCAGAAGAGTATGTTGTGCTATCTCCGACTGCACTGGAGATGAAACGACTACGACCGACGCGAGCACGCATGCGACGCGTGTTGAACTACTATCCGAAGAAGGTACTTCAGACGGTGAATAATCTGGTGAAGATGAAACGCAAAAAGAAATGTTTGTTCATCAAGGTACCGGTGAAGACTGAAGACGCGGACAAGGAGGACTGTCGGCGTGAAGCCATGGAGAAGCCGGCGAAGGTAAAGTCGGTGCCATGGGTTCCAGGAGGAGTGGCGAAAGCAATGCCGAGGAAGACACCTGCGAGAAGCAGCTGGCGTATTTGGGACCCAGGTCGAAGTGAAGTGCACGTCGTGCTTAGGAGGTGATTGTTAGAAATAAGCACTCCGGCCGCACGACACCGTACACTCGTGTATACCAGAGGTATACGTACAAGTCTAACCCGGTTTGTAACCAGACTAGTTGGGTGTTACCGAGTAGGTTTAGAACTTAGAGCATGTCTAATGAAACCCTTAAACCCTTATAGCTATAAGGGTCCAGAATTGGCAAAATTGGAGGGATTGGAGGTGTGAAAAACAGGAGGCATTTAGTGGAACCCTTAAACCCGTAAAAAAATGGTTACTTGTACAGGTTGTGGTAGGGGTTGGCCCCTCCAACCCTTAAATGTACAGGTCGGAGCACGGGTTGGGGCCTCGACCTCTAATTTTTTTTACAGATTTAGGAGTTTAGGGGTTCCACTAAATGGCATTTGAACCCTTAAATCCGTAAAAAAACGGTTATATACAGATTTAAGGGTTCCATTAGACATGCTCTTATAATCTAGTAGGATTGGTGGTGTTGTCTGCGCGTGTATATAAGTACACGGCCAGACCTGTAAGCTGTACCACCGTGAGTTGAGCAATAGAAAATCTGCAAGGACCGACAAGGTCCTTTGGCGATAATCGTTTATTGTGTGCGTGTGTATTGGGTTGTACTGATCGGGTTAGCTAGCAGCTACGTAACTAGCCAAGTTCCGCTATCGCCAATTGTGGTACGTGCGCGTCGCACCTGAAATCACTTCGTCATTGGTCGTCGGAAAGTACTCGGCGATAGGGGCTGTGTTTGGTATTAGATCGGCGAGAGTACTGCCAGGTCTGGGCCAACACCATGTACTATTTGTTATTATGAATATATGTGGTATTGATTGTTAAAAAAAACTTGCAAGTAATGAATTGATGCCCGAGCGTTTTAGTCACTCCATGATGGCAGCCGTTAGTTTGCGTACGTGATTCTTTTTCGAATTGCCGTTCTAATTTTGTTGCTTCTTCTCACAATTGTTCGTACATCCAATTATAAGAAAAATCGACTTTATTCACCACACATCCCGGAGGGGAGAGGGCCTCGCCTGCCACGTGTTGTGAATTAATGGTAGGAGGAGCAGTGGATCGGGAATTGCTCGTTGGGGGATGCTAGCATGCTCCTTCCCGCGCCCATCTACAGTCGTCGGAGCACCATGCCCCTCGCCAGAGGACCACTACAGGACCCCTTCTGTATGGCTACACACTAGATCCATGTATAAGGTCTTTCCTCCTCCCGATGGATTAGCATGAACTTATAGATACTTGATGCAACCGTTTGCTCACGGTCGCTTAGGATACTTATAGTCGGGTCTGGTTGGTGGTATAATGGTAGATTGAGAGATGTCTAGCTAATTTATGTTCTTTCATTCAGATGGTTGATTTTGTATTGTTCTTATGTGTTCTATGAGATATAATAATGAAGATATTTAAACTTCCAAATGCACGCTTGTATCTATTGTTGCATATGCAGGTACCCCTTTTCGGGAAAAAAATCGGTGCAATGAAATGTTTGTCTACAACTTAGTGGACTTTGGAGGGTGTCAAGCATGGAAGGGAGGATATCGGAGGTGAGAGAAAAAATCCATTACATACGAGGGAGGAACGTTTTGTGGCTTAAGTTTAAACCCCTCAATTATTAGGGGGTCTGTTGGAGCAGATTTTTTTGCACAATCCTCGAAATATCATTTCAAGAATGGAATAGAGGGGTTTATTATCGCTGCTGAAATGGATCGGAGAAGCAATGCCACTGAGTGACGGGTCAGCGATCCATTATTTATTTTATTTTAGATCAACATGGATCACTCCCCAGCGCAATTTCATAGAAAAGAAGCCATACAGAGTTCAGTTTGCTAAAAAAAATAGCAGAAGTAAAAAAAACCAAGGTCACCTGCCCTACATGCTAAGGTTTGTTGGGGAAACAGTTGCCATCCCAACTATCCCTAAAATCCAGCAGCCCAAAACATACAAATATGTTATTACAGGAAACTAAGATTTTCCAGTCTGCTATAGGGATAAAGTGCCAGATAAATGAAAACAAGACATTCTCAACATTTAGATTTTCCTCCCCAATAGCCGTCTCCTGGTAGAAGATCTTTTTTCTTGCGCTTCTGAAATCACATCACCACATGGATGTTTTGAGAATGTCAGGGTTCTCTAGGAGATACACAAGGGTCGCCCTTCCTTCACAGCTTGAGTCCCAGGAAGAGATCCAATCGAAAGATGGACATTTCACCCTACTGAGAGTCAGAGAGGAGCTTTCATATTGGCAAGCAGCATGTCCATGAATTGAACATTTTTTTCACTTTCTAACTCTTGAAAGATTTCTTCCAATTCCGAATAAAGAAGTAAACCAGGTGCCAAACCTATTTTAGCTTAATCCAAGTAACCTTGTTAAAGACAAGATTATTTCTATTCAATCACAAACCCTAGAGAATGGCATTATTTCGATCCATTATTTCTAAGGGGCTTCCAATTCAATCGACCCACGAGGGCACGACCACATGTGCAAGTGTTGCGAGCAAATCTTGCTAGGATCAAACAGGAGAACAAAACAAGGTCTATAACTGGAATAACCGATTTAGAAAATCAGGAGCTAAACTGAGCGCACCCGCCAAATCTTATAAACTGGCACTACAGGAATCTGCCCAGATGCCGACGGGCGGCGGCCCTCGGCGTAGCACCGCCTAGCCCTCGGCGTAGGCTACGCGGACGGTGGTCCTCGGTGTAGCTCCTCGGGGAAGGTAGGCCTCGGTGCTGCCCACGTGGCCCTCGGCGTATCGCCGACGGCCCCGACATTTGGCCGTCGGCGTACGCCATGGCCGTCAGCGCAGCGAGCCATTCCTGTAGTGTGGGTGAAATTCACTCAACAAAAAATTGCAATTTGCAACCACATGATTACATGAGCATGCGCGTTCATATATGTTCGAATCCATCATACATCCTCCACGAACGACAAGAAGTAGATGACCGGCGTACGCAATATGTATGCATGTGGGGAACTAGGATCCGTAGTCTCAGTTTATTAGTTAGCCGTGCCTCTAGTACACACGGCCGTCCTGGTGCGGCGGACACGGCCAATCGACCCCCTTCGCCGGGGGCGGGCAGACGTCGCGGAGCACGGAGGCGCACGTCGACTCGCCGACGCAGGAGAGCAACGCGCAGCAGGAGCCTTTGATGTGGAAGTTCGTGGCGCCGTCGAAGAGCGCCTGGATGAACTCTCCCGAGCACCAACTCGGCACACTCGTCGCCGTCTTGTAGCAATCACCGCTGGCGAGGACGACGCCATCTTGCGGCGTCGGGATTTGCCCGCCGGCGCCAAAGGCGTCGTCCAGGAGGAGGCAGATGCACAGGCCGCACAAGCAGAGTTGGCGGAGCGCCATGTCTCGGGGTGCTTGGCGTCGTTACTATATTTTGATTTATTGCGGTGAAAGTTATACCGCGGTATGTAGCTTCGATCGGGAATGGCGTTTGGCGTTTCTATATGTATAAGGAGAAGAATTTACGTAATCAACGGTCAACGCATTGATTGTTCGCTTAGTTTTGGAACCAATTTGGTACTAGATGCTTAATTTATGCTGTGACTGTGAGTATAAGCCTTATCCCATGCTTTTTTTATGAATGATATATACGATTTACTCCCTTTTAAAACATCTTAGGAACTGAGTTCTACATTTTCAGTTATGTAATTACTATTTATACATTATCAATCCATATAAGGTATGATATATTAGTAAGAAAAATGCCAACCCACGTGCATCAAGTTAACCAGAATATGTGCTTTGCTTACAAACTTGCAAATCGTGAATTAAGGATCATGATATCGCCCTTCACGAGCCTTCCGGTAACTTCGTGACTGTGGACGTTAGGTTGTCGTAGGTGGAACATTTTTGTAAATTTCCCCATATATTTTTGTTTGTTCTCACTCGATGGTCCTCCATCACACTAAAAGACAAATCAAATCTTCTTATTTCCCACAGATCCCAAAGAGGGGAGGACCTTGTGTGCAATGCGTTATGTAGTCGAAACATTGGTGGCGGGGTGGGAAGCGCGCTGGTCGGCGTGCACCGTCCCAGTATTGCTCGTCGGTTGCTACTAGCGTGTATCCTTGAACACCGGTGCCCTCCTTTCCACTCCCATCTCCACCACGGATGCGCTTCGGCCGTATCCACCATGCTGTCTCCTCTCCATCTCCATCCACATCGCCACCACTAGCTCCCTCCTCTTCTCTCTCTCTCAATTCTCCCTCGTGCTAGATCCCGAGTGCACGCGAAGTAGCTGCACCCTGTCCGCTCTATCCTATTCCCAACCAACTCCGTCACCTCTTGCCGAACCTCATGCACACACGCGTGCAAGACAGCATCGACCATGCTAATTACCTCCATCTCCGAGAGCTCCGGCTCACCATGCCAAGCATTCGCCCCTGCAGCTCCTCGCCACCTCGAGCTCTACCACATGCACATGCATCGCTGCCGCTCAGTCCTCCCGACGCCTGCTAGCTCGGTCCTTCTCCATCATGGGCAGCCGACAGCTTCTCCGCCACCGTCGCACACTCGTCTACGCATGACCGCCACCTCGCAGACGTCTTCGACCTCATCCACGACGTCCTCCACCAAAAAATTGATGTACACAAGTAGTAAGACCAATATGTGTTTGGATGGTTAAGAGGACTGTGGTAACCCCAGCCGCCCAGCAGGATCAAATCCCAAATATCACACTTTGGTCTATTATAAAGGAGAGAAATGTTTGAGCGGGAGACGATGTTTTTGTCGATAACGAGACGCCTATGGTGATTTAGCCACTGTCAAAACCCACTAGAACACTTTCTTAGACTCATTCTCTCGGAAGTGCTCATTAGTTTAGGGTGTGTGTGTGCATACAAAGAGGTGAGTGTATGTACGTATTTGTGAGTGTATGTGTCAATATATTGTGTTTCGCACAAATATAAAATGTGCCAAGTTAGTGTTTTGTCTATATATTAATGCTCAAAGTTGTGTATCAAAAACAATGTGAAAAAGCGCCTTATAGTTTGGTAAGAATTCTTAGTTGATGCCAATGATAAATATTTTTTGTGAAAAGATCAAGACATTTATTAATATTCATCAACAACAATACGAAAATCGTAATGTAGGCGGCTTGGTTTTTTGAAGTATGTGAATAAATTTTTAGATCACCGTGAAAAATATTCAAGACTTGAATCAACAATTTCGCAAAATGGACAAAGACTAGACTTTGTCTCAATCACTGACAACACCCTTGTTTTTTTTGGAGTTACTATCTTACCTTGCAGCATGGGAGGGTCTCATTTCCCCTCAAATGGAGCTAGACTTTTGTGATGTTAGTATTTCATCAAGCGAATCATCTGGAGCACTTGGATCTCACGAGATGGGCAAGAAGGGTCAAAAGAGGCCATGTTCCGCGCCCAGTCCGAGGGGGGCGACACTCTACCTCTTTCCCTCCTCGACCGTCCAATTCGGTTGATTTTTTCGTCCATGCACTAGTAGGCAAAGACTCATTAGTGGCGCACCAAAAAGGATATTTTGTGACGCATGGGCGGTGCGCCATAGAATTCTCGCCATAAAAATAGATTTCTGTGGCGCACCAGTCCATGCGCCGCAGGATATAGCATTTCTGTGGCGCACTGGTGCGGGCACCACAGAAATAGGTGCGCCACAGAACTAGTGTTACGTGCGCCACAGAATTGGCTATACACATACAGGTTATATACAACAATATACACAATTTTGCACTGCCTGCTATATACATACAAGTTATATACAACAATATACCAGATATTATACAGATTATATACAGAAGTATGCAGATATAATATAAATACCAAAAACGCAAAATATATCAAAATGACCAGGAGAAAATTATGTATCCGAAAATACGCATAATATATCAAAATCACCAGGGTTTGCCCGGTTTGCCAATTTTTAGAATCGCCAAATTCAAAGAGAGTAAAAAGATACGGTGAAGTCAAGATTTTTCCTGCAAAAATAAAAAAATCGAAAAAAAAAATTATGTGGCACACCATATGGACATGCACCACAGAATTGTTATCCCGAATTTTGAATTTTGGAGGTGCCATTCTTCTCCTCCTCTTCTCCACTTGTCCTCCTCCTCCGGCGACCACCACCACCTTCTCCTCCCCCTCCTCCGGCAACCACCACCATCTTGTCCCCCTCCGGTGACCACCACCACCACCTCCTCCTCCTCCTCCTCCTCCTCCGGCGACCACCCACCACCACCTCCTCCTCCTTCACAACCACCACCACCACCTCCTCCTCCACCACCACCACCACCTCCTCCTCCTCCTCCTCCACCACCACCACTACCACAACCACCTCCTCCGACCGGCCTCCTCCTGCTCCTCCTCCACCAACACCTCATCCGGCCTCCTCCTCCTCCACCCACCGCACCCCACCCACCCACCCACCTAACCACTCACCTTCCGGTGAAATTAAAAAAAAAGAGAAATTCCGGCGGCCCCAGATCTATATATGGCCGCCATTTTTTTAAATTCAAAAAACAAATCTGTGGCGCACCACTTCTAGGTGCACCACATAAGTTTCCTCTGGCGCATTCGACCTGGTGCGCCATAGAAGTTTTAAGAAATTATGTGGCACATGTACATATTGTTGGAGATATGCCCAAGAGGCAATAATAAAAGTGTTTATTGTTATATTTTAGTGTTCATGATAAATTTTTACATCTCATGCTATAATTGTATTAACCGGAAACATTATACATGTGTGTTGTTTAAACAAACCAGAGTCCCTAGTAAGCCTCTTGTTAAGCTAGCTTGCTGATTAATAGATGCCCATGGTTTCATGATCATTAGCATTGGATGTTATTAATAACAAGATCATATCATTAGGTGAATGATGTGATGGACACACACCCATAGTAAGCATAGCAGAAGATCAAGTCATTAAAGTTCAACTTGCTATAAGCTTTTGATACATAGTAATCTAATCCTTCGACCATGAGATCATGTAAATCACTTATATCGGATGGGTACTTTGATTACATCAAATGCCATTTCGTAAATGGATTAAGTATTCGGAAAGTATGAGTTGAAGCGCATGGATCAAGAGTGGGATTTGTCCATCCCGATGACAGATAGATATACTCTTGGCCCTCCCGGTGGAATGTCATTCAATTAGCTTGTAAGCATGTGACTAGGTCACAAAGGATGACATATCACGGTATGAGTAAATATTACTTATCGGTAACAAGGTTGAACTAGGTATAGAGATACCGATTATCAAACCTCGGATAAGTAAAGTATCGCGCGACAAAGGGAATCAGTATCGTATGTTAATGGTTCATTCAATCACTAAGTTATCGTGGAATATATGGGAACCATTATGGATCTCCAGGTCCTGCTATTAGTTATTGATCGGAGAGGAGTCTCGATCATGTCTGCATAGTTCACGAACCGTAGGGTGACACACTTAAGGTTCAATGTCGAATAGTAGATTTGGAATATAAGATGGAGACCGAATGTTTTTAGGAGTCCCGGATGAGATCCAATACATCACGAGGAGGTCCAGAATGGTCCAGAGAATAAGATTCATATAAGGAAAGTCATTTTCCGGGGTTCGGAAAAGTTCAGGAATTTTCCGGTGGAAGACCGGAGGGTTTCTAGAAGGTTCCGAAGTGTCCACTAGTGGGCCCACGACCCCGGGAGGGGCCACATGAGCCGAAGGGGTGCATCCCATCCCTAATGGGCCAGGCGCACCATTCCTCAAGGCCCAGGTCGGCCAAAACCCCCTATGGTTTGGGGAAACCCTAAAAGGGGAAAACTTGGGGGCAAGTTTCCCCCTTTTCCCTTGGCCGCCGGCCCTAGATGAGTTGGGGGCCACCTTGGCTGACCCCAACCCCTCTATAAAGAGGGGAGAGTCAGGGGGTCGGGCACATCCTTCCCCAAACCCTAGCCGCCCCCTCTCTCACTCCTCCTTCCTCCTGCGCAGTCTTGGCGAAGCCTTGCAGGAATTTCTTCTCCACCACCACCACCACACCGTCGTGCTGCTGGGATTCCGAGGGGATCTACCACCTCTGCTGCCCACTGGAACAGGGAGAGGAAGGACTTCATCGACACCGTATGTGTGACTAAGTACGGAAGTGCTGCCGGATTGCAGCACTGGAAGGATCGTCTTCATCAACCACGAGATTAGATCTCGTTAAGGCTTTGGATCTTCGAGGGTTAGTTTCTCATCTATCTCGTTGCTCCGATCTTCATAGATTGGATCTTGGATTTTCCTAGATTCGATCTTGGTTTTGTTCTTCTTCGCGGTAGAATTTTTTTGTTTTCTATGCATCAAACCCTACACATATGCGCCACAAAATTCAAATATATGTCGCGTGACGACTATGGCGCAAGGCATATGCGCCACAGATGTCCAAAAAGGTGCGCCATAGAAAAAATTCTCCTAGTAGTGACATATGTTAGTACTTATGATGAAAAGTCCTTTGTTGATATTTTGCATCTTAAAGCCTCAGGTCTGGGTTTGTATGTGAATTTTTCTTACTTGTTCTCTGTAAATGTTCGTTTTCGTGTGTTTTTGACAACGGTACAGGCAATTCCTTTTCGTTTCTTGACGGTACGACCGGATGGTACGGACATTTTTGCCTGTACCGATGGTCGCAAAACTTACAATAAGTTTTCCATGTTCTTCTATTTTTCCATCAAGTTGGTACAACCGGGTGGTATGGGCGCATATTCCCGTACCGATGGCCGTTAAACTTACATGACCTTATGTCGTTTTCTATTGATGTTCAAAAAGAAAAAAGGCTCACACTGTACCGACTGCACCGGTACGGGCAGATGGTACGGGGCAAACCCGCCTGTACGGGATATAGGTGTCGAGGCAAGGTCCTTCTATTTAGAGTTTTCTTTTCTCAATTTCCATTTTTCAATCCATTCTCTCTTCAACAATTAGGGTTTTGCTAAGATTCAATTCTTCCCACTCGAATTTCTGAATATATTTAGTCTACTCCCACAAAAGACATGCAACCTTTTCACATCAAGAAAATGTGGGTGAAAAATGAGGAGGGGTCTCAAAAACTGGTGAAGAAGGAAGTTCTTCCTCCAAACCCTTCCAGGTACAATCTCCGTGGATGTTCTCTCCAATTTCCTTCTAGGCTACCCCCTATAGATGAGAGGATGCAACATGAAGAAATTGAAGAAAGGATAGCCTCCATTGAAAAGGTTTCTAAAGCTTGTGTTGAAACTATGGGTGAGGGAGTTCACTCTTACTGGTTGATGAGTAAAGACCTTGAGAAAAGGGTCGAAGACATCAATCATAGAGTCAAAACCCTGACTAAGGTTGTTTCTTGAGATGGCTGATGACAGGTGGTTGCTTGTCAAAGTAATCAAGAACCAACATGATGACATCACAGAGTTAGCAACTTGTTTTTAGTGTATAGCACACACCTGCAACCTGAAGCGGGAGGATACTATCAGTGGAGTATTATTCGAGCTAGAGGAGGAATAGGTACACCCAAGGAATTGTGTGATCCCGCCTGGCTTGATGCTAAGCTTGGGGAGATCATCTTGAGCCTTGCGAAATTCTACCACTCAATTTAAGAAAATATATTTTAAGTCATGCATCCTAGAATAAAAAATCGTTGCATTATTATATCATTTATTTCCTTTGGAGAGTGAAGAACTCTTATCCTATGAACTTTAAGTCGTTGTTTCGTTTGAATCTTGATTGAATCATGTTTATTATATTAGAGGTATTAAGTAGGATGAATATGCATGTACTTGCATCACGATGATGATTTTATAGTCATCCACACCAAAAAGTTTTGATAGGATATAGGAAAATTATGTCCAAAGTATTTACCGATCATTGGTTCCTTCATGAAAGAAAGCAAGAAAGAAAGAAAGAAAGAAAAAGAAAAGAAGAAGAAAAGGAGAAGAAAAGACAAAGTGCAAAAATAAAAGAATCAATAGTATAGTTCGTGAAGAAAATCTAACTTCATGATTTCATGATATTTCGAGAAAGTAGTCTTCTTGTCTACTATGAACCCTCGAAAGGCGTGGAGGCCTTCAAGTAATTTGAGTTTGAGAATGGTATAGTGTTGTTCATGACCTAGCTCTGCATCCGATGTTATAATCCTTGTTCTTAAAAATGCCTCATTTGCTTTAACAACTTAAGCTTCATGAACAAAGGTGACTCCGTCCATTAAGCTTCTGTCTTGCTCGGGGATGAGCAAGAGTCTAGCTTGGGGAAGGTGATGAGTGCATTTTTATCATGTTTTTGTACCATTATTTCATTAAGTTATCATTAAGTAGTGGTAGGAATTTTGTATTTCACTGCGCTACTGCGCCCTTTTATGTTTGTCTACACAAGATCTCTAAATAATAAGTCAATAATGAAATATCAATGAAAATTGTCATTTTCTGGCATTTTGATGTGATAAAAATCATTTTTGCACTTAATAATGCTCCTGGGTGAAAGGACAATACGAGGACAACTTCCAGTAGCTTTAAGGGGCATCGGTATGGCGGGACTTGCCCATACCATCCGCCCGTACCACCCGTCAGAAGCACCGCCTCATCAAATATTTTCACCTCCCGCAGAAGGATCTGAGATACAAGCACGTACGTGACCAGAAACAACAGGACACCGCCCCAGAAGAGATCTGAAGAGAGATCAAGAAGGGACCTCATCCACACTACTACCCGGATCATTAGAGGACAAGGCATCATCACCTTCATCATCATCCACAACGAATCACCATCTCCATTCTCTCCATACCATTAAATTGTAATCTCAATTACAATTGTGGGTTTGTACTTGGATTCATACCGTTACCCTTTTTCCATACACAAGTTTATGATGATGTTCTTGATTGTCTCCATGTGTGAGTAGTTCATCCCATTCTTGGGGGAGATAGAGAAACCATAGTAGTAGTATTATATGAATTAAGATAATTTATACCTTTGCACTATGATTGTATGTTAGTTTTCTCTTGTAGTTTTGCATGATGTCCACCATGTAATATTTACCTAAGGGTCACATGAAGGAACTACCATCGGAAATTCGGTAGTGTATACGGCGGGAAGTGACATCCCGTGTGCGGTGCACTATTGTACGGAAGAGGGGGGGTAAGAAGGGACTCACAAGCTTAATAAATAACCATGGGGGAAATCCCTTAATTGTAATGAATCAATAGGTGACTTGCCGAAGGTCGTTGGAGTGGTTATTTAGGGATATGTTATGAGATACGTATTCGAAGCCTTTCCCACATACAACGAGGGCTAAGATATGAGTTATCTAGTTTGTGTCTTTAGTTAATACTATCGGTGGAACTAACAACCCCCAAGAACATTTTAATCTTATCATAGTCCAAACACAATCGTAGTTGCATTTACGTTCCTCATTTTCAGTTATTTACTCTACAAAAACACCTTGCAAAATATTTTCTATTTTAATTCTTCACTTGAAATTTTGGACAACTTTAATTATTTTTAGATAAATAGTAACAAGAGGTATTGAGGTGAATACTAGTAGATCCTTGTTGTTTGATAGTCTTATTTCGAAACTAGCTACAACTAATTTGTGTTCTTTCAGTTATTAGCGTGCCACCCTACCTCGTTTCCTTCTCGACCGTCCGATTCGCTTGATTCTTTTGCCCACGGACTCTGTCTGACCTCAAAAACCCATATATGAGGCTTCCACAATGGGAGCGTTTTAGAAACACCGAAACAAAGCCATCCCCACCGAATATTGGAGGGGCAATCTCCACTGGAGCCGCCGCCAGAGGGATCTCAACTCTCTCCAACGTCTTGACCACCATCACCATGATGCAGAGTGAGTAGTCCACCTTTGGACTATGGGTTTGTGCGAGTAGCTTGATCTATTTCTCTCTTGGAATTCATATATATAGTACCTTTGAGCTGCCCAATATAACTACGGTCATATATGTAATTCCTATGTGGTGGATCTTTATTCTATGATTTGATATAAGAGATTGAAACCTATTATGTGTAAGATGTATTAATAAATGCATATCTTGTACTGACACTCTAGTGGAGACAGGCCCTTCAGTCCCGACCCATAAGGGGCTTTAGTCCCGGTTGGCCAAACGGGACTAAACATGTGGGACTAAAGGCCGAACCTTTAGTCCCAACCTGATTACCAGCCAAGACAAAAGGCCCTCCATGTGGGTGTCGCTGAGCGTGCCGGGGCGAAGAACCTTTAGTCCCGATTTATAATACCAACCGGGAATAAAGGCTATTCCGTCAAAAAAAATTTATCCGTCTTTGTTTCTAATTAATTTTCACTCCCACTTTTTTTCTATTTTTTTCAGTATTCCTATTATTTCAGTTATTTGACAAGTTTAGTCTCTAACTACACTTAATCTCTAGTCAAATTACTTACTCGTGGTCAAACTTCCCGCTCGGTCACCCATCCTCCCACTTTCGGGTTCATTTCCGTCCCACCTCCAAGTGCTTTGCGTGCATATTATTGATACTAGTATCATATCAATCATATTAACATGTTGGTCAATATCACACTTCTTTACTGTTTGAATCCAAATAATTCTTTTAATAAACAAAAGTAATGATGTAACATTAATCTTTAATAAATAAATAAACATTACTGAATATGGAGCTAATAATTTTTAAATAAATATTAATGAAGTAATTAATATTTTTTATTTTTTAATATTTTTTTACCAAACCTAAAAATTGGCTAACCTCTTTTATGGTTAAGTAAGAGTAATATTTATGCATGATTCAATTATTAATTTAAAAAATTTAAAAAAATATAAAATCCTGAATTTTTAGAAAAAACTAAAATCTTCCTGCTTTCATATTTCCCTTTGGAATTTTGAGGATCCAAAAACTGGCCAATCGGATGTAACTTCTTCCCATGATCATTTTGATATATTATACGTTTTTTTCGACGTCGTACACAACAAAAAATTCCGTTTTACCTTTTTGTAAACCTTTTTTGCATAAAAAGGTGAAATTCAAATTTGTTAATTTTCCCTAATAATAGGTTGCATAACATACAGGAATTTCAAAAGATTTTATGTTTTGAATTTTCTATCATTTTCTTTTGTATTTGACAAAGCTAAAAAAGGCAATCCGGGGGGGGGGGGGGGGGCAAAGGTAGCGGTAGAGGAGGGGGTGGAGATCCTCTCGATGTCGTGCTCAATTTCATGGAGTTGGGGATAGGGATTATACGATGGGTGAACCAGTGGAGGGAAGATGGAGAAGCCACGTCTCGCATTTGTCCAGTCGCGGTGGCAATGTGCTTGTGGTCCTTGGGAAAAAAACTATCGCGTCACACATGCACGCATGCGGTAGTCCTAGGCCGCCCAATCACGATTTAACGCGTGCGAGCCGTGAGCACCGTGGAAGACACGGGAGTGCCCGAGCAGGAAATATAAATTGTTATTTTGCTACCCCTATTTTGGTCCATGAAAGTTCAACATTGCATCTTGATCGGGCAAGAGGCGGTGGCCCAATTTTCAGTTGTTGAAGGCTGTCGGGGGTCCAAGTATCTGGTGGAGCAGTGTAGGGCAGCTGTGGCCGTTGCACGGAATTTGGATTTCGGTATTGGTGTTTGACGTCTACGAATTAGACCAAAACTTCTATTGTTGGCCAAAATTAAACAAAACTTCCAAAAATGTTTACTACCTCTGTACGTGTTTAATTGACGCAGGCATCAGTACATATTGAGCTAGTACCTGTGCACTCCCGCGTCAATTAAATCAGTCCGGAGGGAGTAACAAATTTTCAATTGAATACATACACGTAGACGTACAAAACCATAAACAAGGCCCTACAGATCGGTCGTATATCCTCGACCAGCAAAACTTCAATTGCATGGATACAAAGATCATGTTTAGATAAGGGGAGATTTTATTTCTTTGCCATCGCGTAAGATGGCACAAAAGAGTTACAAGCCCACGGACGTTAAAAGCAAAAAAGAACTTAAGTTGTGCCCAGCCGAACATCAGATCCTTGCAAAATATAGATAGTACGTGAGCTACGTCTACTGTTTTGTTTAGTCATCGTGGCTGACGACTGATCGACGTGCCATGGCCGCCGCCCGCATCGTCTGCGGCGGCGGGCATATGTCGCTCCCCGGGGGCACGCAGACGGTGCGGAGCGCGTCGGCGCACGAGTCCTCGCGGACGCAGGCGAGCTTGTGGCAGCATTCGGTGGTGATGGGGAAGGTCGTCCATTGGCGGCCGGTGAACATCGCCCGGATGAACTGCCGCGCGCACTTCCTCGGCACGTGCATCACCGTTTTGTAGCAGATCTGGCGGGCCTGGTCGACGCGCGCCGATCCAGCTGGGTCACCGGAGCTTGGCGCGTCTGCGGGGTCGTCGAAGGGGTCTGGTGTGGCCGCAGCGGGCGGTGGCGGTGGGGCTGGGGTGGCGGCCGGTGGCGATGGGGCTTGGGCTGCGGAGAAACCGACGGACATGAAGAGGAACATGATACACAGGCATGCGCAGAGCTGGCTGCAGATCGCCATTGCCGGTGGCGTGAGGGATATCTTGGTGGTTTGCGCCGTCTGGTTTGTACTGAGATCTTAGCGACGACATGGGTTTGGCTTGACCAGTATTTATAGGGAGGTGATGGCGATCGACGTGTTAATTCATGGGCTTGATTTTGGAACGCGATCAGATTTCATTGCGATTGTATGTTCATTCCCTGATTATCTTGTGTTTCCGCAGGAAGTGTTTCTATGTATATTAAGTACGGGCCAAGAAACGAAATGTTTGGAGACTGCAGATATGCTTCTATGTTAATTAAGTACCGGCCTGCGCGGAAGGAATAGTATCTGATTTAATGATCATCTAATTTCTTGAAAGCTACAGTATATGTTATTCTACTATAGTCCCTTACAATTTAAGATGGTGCGTGCAAGGTATATAAAGTTAAGACCCACATAAATTTCTGAAATTCTTGCTGCTTTGGAAAGAATAATCATCGTGATTGTTTTCTTCAGCTTATTACGAGTTTTGACCAAAATTTGAATATACTTGGGATGTTTCTACAATCTAGATAGAAATTTCAGAAACATTTGTTCGCTGCCACCAAAAATGTTAGAAATAGCGTTGATACTTTTAACCATGGCATCCTTATACCTAAACTTCTCTTTTCTTACAAAACATGTCCCAACAACCACATTGTCCATAAAATTAGTTCATGTCTGACTCAAGAATATGAAACCATTTAGAGCGCGTTGGTAGCCTGGCCTCGCCTTGGCTCGCATCGACCTAGCAATTTTCGGCCCATTTTGGTTGCCTGACCTCATAATAATTATATCACTCTGTTTAAGATAGCTTATATTGTGGAACCCTAGGTAGTAGAATAAACCCTTCACTTCAGAACCATCCAACTCTCATCGTTAAATCGTGTCGCTCGCGACCAAGAAGAATGAGGACAAACATGGATGACAATGTAAGGATTTGAGATTAGGGTTCACAATTCCGGTCAGTACTTTTGAAAACAAGCCCTTACAGCTTCAGTGCTTCCTCTTGTCCCCACCGGCATGAGAAAACATTGACAAGTATTTCTCCAACATTGACATGATTTGCCAAAAAAACGTAAATTTTGGATGGATTTCAGAATTCATTTGAACTATCTCAACGGTATTATTTTATAGTAATGTATCTATTTTTAAAATAAATTCGGAAGTGCATCAAAAACTTACTACTCCGTATAACCATTTAAAATTCAATAAATTTGTACGGATTATGTAGTTTTTACAGGTACAACGGGTCTTTCCTATAAACATTCATACCCTACGGGCAATGGCGGAGCCAAACCACTAACCGAGCCTGGGCGAAGACTATATCCAAAGACGGTGGCCAGTTTAAGCAATGAGCTTTTGAACATAAAATACCTTTCTCATTAATATAGCCAGCAAGCCGCCTCATTAAAAACCTTCCAGCCCCCTTCGGTACCCTGGTAAGGAAAAGAGTGCGAAAAGAACTTGCTGGCTTTCACAGTTACAGAATAGATACATCATCTGCAAACGCACTAAGGATGAAATCAGGGGGATCATCCAGCCACTCAATTGACTCGGTTCCCCCTGAATGTCTAGCTAGTTCGTGCGCTACTACATTAGCCTCTCTAGGACTATGGGAAAACTCAACCTCCGTAAAACCCCTACAAAGCATGGTACACTCCTCATAAATAGCTGCAGCAGGTCCCAAAGAATTTCCTCCTTGTTGCATGATGTTGACTACCTCCAAGCAATCAGAAACCACTTCTAACCTGTTGCACCCAATCTGCGCCGCCAAAAGGAGACCATCGCGTAAAGCCCTTGCCTCCGCCGACGATGGATCAGAAATAAAGGGAATGCCAGTAGCGCTCGCCGCCAGAAAGGCTCCTCGGTCGTCCCTCAGAACAGCACCCGTACTACCTGTACCAGTATCTTCACAAAACCCCGCATCCACGTTGAGTTTAACAAAGTTCTCCTTAGGTTTAGACCATCTCTGCCTGATACCGTCTGTTTTTTTCTTTTTTGCTCTTGAGTAACTTAAGGATAACGCAGAGATTGATTGCGCCGTTCTTGCAACGTTTTGGACCGGTTCCCCATGAGCAGCCTTCCTTCGCTCCCACCAGATGTACCAGATGCCAACAGCCAGAAGGTCATTACGATCAACCTCAGGTAGCAAGGGCGCAGCTACTAGGCGATCTCTGAGAAGGGCTTCAAGAACCGCTCCTCCATGAGGCTCATGCATACACACATGCGATATAAGATCACCCATGCCCAATTTTGCCCAAATTTCGCCGACCCTCGGGCACTTGAAGAAAGCATGACAGATACTCTCGCAGTCTGTCTGGCATAAATTGCACTGAGAACTAGGAATCATATGTCTGTTAGCTAAAACTCCATTGCAAGGAATAGCGCCTAATAGGGATCTCCACAGATGGATCTTAACCTTTGCAGGGACATTAAGAGACCAGATAGTTTTCCAAACAGGTAGATTGGAAGAAGTACCATAGTTGGATGTCCTCCTCAGTTTGATACCATGCTGGTGCTCCCATTCCAGATGGTATGCTGATCTGACAGAAAAAACTCCAGTTTTAGTGTAGTGCCATGAGACAAAATCCTGCATCATGCTAGTAGCTAGGGGAATATTAAGGATTCTATGGACATCAACCGGCCAGAAAATGTCATTAATAATCTCCTCATCCCACTGTCCAGTCTCAACATCAATTAGTTCTGATACCTTTGTAAGGACAACATTGCCTCTTCTTGTTATAATTTTCCGATTTGGACTCCCAGGCACCCATGGGTCAGTCCAAATATTAATTTCAGAACCATTTCCAACTCTCCACATATGTCCCCGTTTGAAGGTCTGCAAACCTGCCCATATGCTCTGCCATGTAAAAGAGCTTCCTTTCTTTAGATTATAGTTCAGAATGTCACCTGTAGGGAAATATTTCGCCCTTAACACAGAAGCACATAGTGAGTCCGGTTCAGAAATCAGCCTCCACACCTGTTTAGCAAGCATTGACAGATTAAAACAGTGCAGATCCCGAAACCCCATGCCACCTTGTTTTTTGGGCACACACATCTTCCACCATGCAAACCAATGCATATGTTTCTTCTGATCATCATCTCCCCACCAGTATTGGGACATCGCAGATATTATCCCTTTAATAATCTGTTTGGGTAGCTTGAACACAGACATAGCATTGATACGTCTCCGACGTATCGATAATTTCTTATGTTCTATGCCATATTATTGATGATACCTACATGTTTTATGCACACTTTATGTCATATTCGTGCATTTTCTGGAACTAACCTATTAACAAGATGCCGAAGTGCCGCTTCCTGCTTTTCGCTGTTTTTGGTTTCGAAATCCTAGTAACGAAATATTCTCGGAATTGGACGAAACGAAGACCGAGGGGCCTATTTTGCCACGAACCTTCCAGAAGACCGAAGAGCATACGAAGTGGGGCCACGAGGTGGCGACACCACAAGGCGGCGCGGCCAAGGGGGGGCCGCGCCGCCCTATGGTGTGGGCCCCTCGTCTGGCCCCCGACTCTGCCCTTCCGCCTACTTAAAGCCTCAGTCGCGAAACCCCTGAGGCGAAAAACCACGATACGGAAAACCTTACTGAGACGCCGCCGCCGCCGATCCCATCTCGGGGGATTCCGGAGATCTCCTCCGGCACCCTGCCGGAGAGGGGATTCATCTCCCGGAGGACTCTACACCGCCATGGTCGCCTCCGGAGTGATGAGTGAGTAGTTCACCCTCGGACTATGGGTCCATAGCAGTAGCTAGATGGTTGTCTTCTCCTCATTGTGCTTCATTCTTGGAGCTTGTGAGCTGCCTAACATGATCAAGATCATCTATCTGTAATACTCTATGTTGTGTTTGTCGGGATCCGATGGATAGAGAATACCATGTCATGTTAATTATCAAGTTATTACATATGTGTTGTTTATGATCTTGCATGCTCTCCGTTACTAGTAGAGGCTCGGCCAAGTTTTTGCTTTTAACTCCAAGAGGGAGTATTTATGCTCGATAGTGGGTTCATGCCCGCATTGACACCGGGACGAGTGATGAAAGTTCTAAGGTTGTGTTGTGCTGTTGCCACTAGGGATAAAACATTGGCGCTATGTCCGAGGATGTAGTTGTTGATTACATTACGCACCATACTTAATGCAATTGTCCGTTGCTTTGCAACTTAATACTGGAAGGGGTTCGGACGATAACCCGAAGGTGGACTTTTTAGGCATAGATGCAGCTTGGATGGCGGTCTATGTACTTTGTCGTAATGCCCAATTAAATCTCACTATACTTATCATGTCATGTATGTGCATTGTTATGCCCTCTCTATTTGTCAATTGCCCGACTGTAATTTGTTCACCCAACATGCTTTTATCTTATGGGAGAGACACCTCTAGTGAACTGTGGACCCCGGTCCATTCTTTAATACTGAAATACAAATCTGCTGCAATACTTGTTTTAACTGTTTTCTCTGCAAACAATCATCTTCCACACAATACGGTTAATCCTTTGTTACAGCAAGCCGGTGAGATTGACAACCTCACTGTTTCGTTGGGGCAAAGTACTTTGGTTGTGTTGTGCGGGTTCCACGTTGGCGCCGGAATCTCTGGTGTTGCGCCGCACTACATCCCGCCGCCATCAACCTTCAACGTGCTTCTTGACTCCTACTGGTTCGATTAAACCTTGGTTTCTTACTGAGGGAAACTTGCCGTTGTGCGCATCACACCTTCCTCTTGGGGTTCCCAACGGACGTGTCAACTACACGCATCAAGCAAATTTCTGGCGCCGTTGCCGGGGAACTGAAGGAAAGTTACACTACAGAGATCTCTAACTCCCACGTCAACTTCGCGCCAGCAACACATTTCTGGCGCCGTTGCCGGGGAGATCAAGACACGCTGCAAGGGGAGTCTCCACTTCTCAATCTTTTTACTTTGTTTTTGTCTTGCTTTATTTTATTTACTACTTTGTTTGCTGCACTAAATCAAAATACAAAAAAATTAGTTGCTAGTTTTACTTTATTTGCTATCTTGTTTGCTATATCAAAAACACAAAAAATTAGTTACTTGTTTTACTTTACTTAATATCATGCATGTTTTTATTTCACTAGTTAAGCATAATGGAAAACAACAAAAATATGAGAGATCTCTATGAACTTTATCTTGAATTAGGACATGATGTGTTTGAAGAGAGAATTAAAAAACCCATTGAACTTTATATGCATGCTAATGGGAATGTTATTACTATGGATGCTTTGAACACCATTGTTGCTAATACTATGGAAAATTCTAAGCTTGGGGAAGCTGGCTCTGATGAGCAGGATCTTTTTAGTCCCCCAAGCATTGAGGATAAATTTTCTTTTATGATTACAATATGCCTCCTATATATGATAATAGCCACTTTGTTGAATTTGCTCCCACTACAACTAATAAAATTGATTATGCTTACGTGGAGAGTAATAATTTTATGCATGAGACTCATGATAAGAATGCTTTATGTGATAGTTACATTGTTGAGTTTGCTCATGATGCTACTGAAAATTATTATGAGAGAGGAAAATATGGTTGTAGAAATTTTCATGTTACTAAAACACCTCTCTATGTGCTGAAATTTTTGAAGCTACACTTGTTTTATCTTCCTATGCTTGTTACTTTGCTCTTCATGAACTTGTTTATTTACAAGATTCCTATGCATAGGAAGCATTTTAGACTTAAATGTGTTTTGAATTTGCCTCTTGATGCTCTCTTTTGCTCCAAATACTATTTCTTGCGAGTGCATCATTAAAACTGCTGAGCCCATCTTAATGGCTATAAAGAAAGAACTTCTTGGGAGATAACCCATGTGTTATTTTGCTACAGTATTTTTGTTTTATATTTGAGTCTTGGAAGTTGTTTACTACTGTAGCAACCTCTCCTTATCTTAGTTTTAAGTTTTGTTGTGCCAAGTAAAGTCTTTGATAGTAACTAGTAAAGGTGCACGTGCACGCACGTCAAATATACCTTTAGCCAAATATATTACAAATGTGAAACTTCAAATTGTTTCAACGTCCATGTCAGTTGACATGTACATGTAGATCTCATCCCATCCCATCCCATGATATTCTCTAGCGAGTTCTCAAATTGAAAAAGTCTGTGGAGAACCGGAGGTACTAAGGCCGTAATGATCCTTGCTGAGCGAATGTCCCTTCGATCATACTTATAGTAAGATTTATTTTCTTTTCATATTAATGATGCTACTAATGAATCATGGAACAATTTTTCAATAGCCCCGAACTTATCTTTCCTTTATTAAACCCAGGAATCCAGGAACACACATGTGCCAGCGAAAAAAAAGTACACCCTCAGTACACCTTCCTAAAAAAGCTTCCCAACTTTGTCTAAATACGGAGGCGTCTAGACGAAATTGGGAAGCTTTTTTAGGAACGGGAGGAGTACATACATAACCATAACACATACACGTGTGTAATACTATATGAAATTACAGTTTTCACCCCAACTACGCAGTGAGGCCATTCTCAAGGAGCTCGAATCAAACAGGGCACTCTTACCTGGCAACCACGACGGCAATCTTCAACACTGCGCTCCCCGTTCACCCTCCATGTCACTACTGTTGACGATTGATGCAGACAAGTAACTAAACAAAATTAAAATCATATAATGCTTCTCAGTCAACTCCAAGGATTAAATTCACATCATGTTTCCCACACAAAAATTATCAAACTCCAAGGATTGAATTTATAAAAACTATTACCTACCGATATAAATAGCACAGATCATATTAAGATGAATTTTCATAAGAAGAAAATGGTTAGATAATAAAAGATGCCAAGCAGAGTAAAGTACATATATTTCATTGCTAGTAAGACAGCTTCATCTCCACAACTAAAAGCATGGTGGCTGTGCAAAGCTGTAGTCACATGGGATTGATTTGATACTGAAATCAGAAGAACTGATTTCATTTTGTCGGATGCATGTGGTACATAGAAAATGGAGGGCATACGAATTATGGTTAGCACATTAGTATAATAAAATTTCCCTTAAAATATTTATGGAAATAAATTGGAAATATGAAATCAAATTGGAAGGTGGCCACCATTAGAAATCAATAGGTGAATAAGATATGCACATATGACATATCTCCGCCTACCAAATTTATAGATAAGTTAGTAATGCTAAGATGTGGTCTTTGGCCTAGCAAAGTGGCAATCCTCTCCACATGACATCTGTATAAATTATGTAAAGTGGTAGTAATTAGTAAATCCATTTAACTTAAGTTACTTCGTCCGATTCATATTAATGGACTCAACTTTGTCTATAGAGATGTATCTAGTCAACAAACGGGTCGGGTCGTATCTAGACAAAGTTATGTCAATTAAGTTAGATCGGAGGTAGTATAAGAACCTAAAGCAATCACTACATATATTAGGCTAATCGATAACACAAAATATGTTATCATCAAAAATAACTTGCATAAGCTTGCAGGTAGAGAGGTGGTGTAGCTATGCAACCCAGAAAACCTTATTTGCAATTTTTTGGAATCGAGTTTCAATCAAATCCCTGATATTTTGTTGATACACATTTTTTTACTGTAATATGTAATAGCAATAAAAATTAATACATTACTCATAAAAGCAGCATGAACTAAGGCACCGAACATGGAAAATTATTGTCAGAGATCACTAGTGGAAAACAGGGCTTCCGTGGGAGCCTTTTGTCGCGGGCGCGCCTGCACCCGCGACAAATGGCCTGGCCACGTCGCCCCGAAACCATGTGGAGCGCGCGGAGGCTTTGTCGCGGCCTTTTGTCGCGGGCCGTATTACGACCCGCGACAAAAGGGTTAGGAGCGACGTGGCCACCTCTTTGTCGCGGGTCGTAATACGGCCCGCGACAAAATGTCCCCCCCCTATATATATAGAAGCAGCCAGCCACCCCCCACCTCATTTTTTCCTTGGTGGTGAAGGTGGAGGTGTATGCTAGCTCATTTTTTCTACATGTGCACAAGAGGTGTTTGATGGAATGCTTGTGAGAGGGATGCCACTTGGTTTTATTTGATAAGATTTCTCCTTTTTTGATCCTAAAAGGTTAGCAACTATTTTCTCGACTATATATATATGCATAGTCCGTACAATACTAATTTTAGCAAGGTGATTGCATCCGATACATATATAATTGTACTTATGATGCGGATGAGTCATCCATGGATGTACGGTAACCGATGTGCCCCGCTTTCGGAGAGGGCGTGAATTCTTTCTCGCTTGTGGCCGAGGCCAACAAGTCGAAGCAAGGTTTTATGTGCTGTCCATGTCTAAAATGTAAGAACGAGAAGGATTACTCTTGCTCAAGAGACATTAAGAGCCACCAGCTCGGTTTGGATTCATGTCCAGCTATAATGTTTGGACCAAGCACGGAGAAGAAGGGGTTATGATGGAAGACGGCGATGAGGAAGAAGATAATGATGACCAGTACCGATCTATGTTCTCCGAATGCTTTGATACCGCAATGGACGACAATGAAGAAGAAGGAGGTGAAGAACAGGCATCGATGATCCTCGTTGATGATGATCTTCGTCGGGCCATTTCTGATGCAAGAAGAGACCGTGGCACGGATAAGGAGAGGTTGCAGTTCGACAAGATGTTAGAGGACCACCACAAATTGTTGTACCCAGGTTGTGAAGATGGGCATAGAAAGCTGGGTAGCATATTGGAATTGCTGAAATGGAAGGCGAGAGGTCGGTGTAACTGACTCGGGATTTGAGAAATTGATGATAATATTAAAGAAGTCTGTTTCCAAGAAATAATGAATTGCCCGTCGAGACATATGAAGCAAAGAAGCTTGTCTGCCCTCTAGGATTAGATGTGCGGAAGATACATGCATGCATTAATGATCGTATCCTCTACCGCGGTGAGAAGTACGAGAATTTGAATAAATGCCCGATATGTGGTGCATTGCGGTATAAGATCAGAAAAGATGACCCTGGTGATGTTGAGGGCGAGCCACCCGGAAGAGGGTTCCTGCGAAGGTGATGTGGTATGCTCCAATAATACCACGGTTGAAACGTTTGTTCGAGAAACAAAGAGCATGCCAAGTTGTTGCGATGGCACATGGAAGAACGTAAGAAAGACGCGATGTTGAGGCACCCCGGCGGATGGTCGGCAAGTGGAGAAACATCGGGAGAGAGTTTCCGGATTTTGCAGGTGAGGCAAGGAACTTATACTTTGGTCTAAGTACGGATGGCATGAATCCTTTTGGGGAGCAGAGCTGCAGATCACAGACCTGGCCCGTGACTCTATGTATCTACAACCTTCCTCCTTGGTTGTGCATGAAGCGGAAGTTCATTATGATGCCGGTGCTTATCCAAGGCCCAAAGCAACCGGGCAACGACATTGATGTGTACCTAAGACCATTAGTCGATGAACTTTTGGAGTTGTGGGCCAAACCAGGTGTACGTGTGTGGGATGAGCACACGGAGCAAGAATTTGACCTACGAGCGTTGCTATTCGTAACCATCAATGATTGGCCTGCTCTCGTAACATTTCAGGACAGACGAACAAAGGATACAATGCATGCACACACTGTTTAGATGAGACTGAAAGTAAATATTTGGGAAAAAGCAGAAAAGTTGTGTACCCGTTCAATCGTCGTTTCCTTCCGCGCAAGCATCCCTTAAGGAAAAAGGCAAGCATTTCGATGGCGAGGCGAGACCGCCGTCCGAAGCTCTGTCCCCGTAGTGGTGCTGATATATTTGACATGGTCAAGGATTTAAATGTTATCTTTGGAAAGGGTCCGAGCGATCGACCTGTTCCGAAAGACGATGACGGACACGCGCCCATGTGGAAGAAGAAATCTATTTTCTGGGAGCTAGAATATTGGAAAGTCCTGGAAGTCCGCTCTGCAATCGACGTGATGCACCTGACCAAGAATCTTTGTGTGAATATTCTAGGTTTTCTGGGCGTGTATGGAAAGACAAAAGATACAATGAAGCACGGGAGGACCAGGAACTTCATAAAGGACGAAACGGCAATCATCCGGGGCAGTTTGTAGGGCCTGCCGACTATGCTCTTACCAAACAAGAGAAGGAGATCTTTTTTGAAGCCCTATTCGGTATCAAGGTTCCGTCTGGTTTCTCGTCGAATATAAAGGGGATAGTAAATATGAAGGAGAAAAAATTCCAGAACCCGAAGTCCCATGACTGTCACGTGCTTATGACACAATTGCTTCCGATTGCATTGAGGGGACTTCTACCGAAAATGTTCGACTAGCCATTGTGAAGATATGTGCATTCCTGAACGCAATTTCTCGAAGGTAATGGATCCGAAACTTTGTCGGGATTACAGGAAGATGTGGTCCAATGTCTTGTCGGCTTCGAGTTGTTGTTCCCACCATCCTTCTTCAATATTATGACGCACCTCCTCGTTCACCTAGTTGAAGAGATTAGAATTCTCGGTCCTGTATTTCTACACAATATGTTCCCCTTCGAGAGGTTCATGGGAGTCTTAAAGAAATATGTTCATAACCGAGCTAGGCCGGAAGGAAGTATCTCAAAGGGCTACGGAACCGAGGAGGTCATTGAGTTTTGTGTTGACTTTCTTCCGACCTTAAGCCGATTGGTGTTCCTGAATCTCGGTATGAGGAGAGGCTGACTGGAAAAGGCACACTAGGAAGGAAAACAACGGTGTGGAGGGACAAGATTTCTTTCAATCAAGCGCACTACACGAGTTCTATACAATTCCAGCTTGGTGGCTCCGTACATCGAGAAACATAAGAATGTTTTACGAGAAATAAACCGGGCCAGCCCGAGTCCTTGATTACACGTCAACACATGAATACCTTCGGCAGTTGGTTGCAAAGACATCTCATTAATGACCCATCTGCGGTGGAGCAGTCTGTACTTGTTGGCCAGGTTACCATCTTCAAACATATGTACATTCCAAGGGTACGAGATAAATGGGAATACATTTTACACGATCGACCAAGATAAAAAGAGCACCAACCAAAACAGCGGTGTCCGCTTCGATGCAACAGACGAGAATGGGCAGACCACCACATATTATGGATACATAGAGGAGATATGGGAACTTGACTATGGTCCCACTTTTAAGGTCCCTTTGTTTCGGTGCAAATGGGTGAAGCTCAGCGCTATACATATTGACGATAAGTACGGTATGATAACGAGTGGATCCCAACAATCTTGCGTGCACAGACGAGCCTTTTGTCCTAGCCAGCGAGGTGGCTCAAGTTTTCTACGTGAAGGACATGTCTAGCAAATCAAGAAAAAGAAATCAACAAAAGAATACATCAATCGAGGAGCCAAAGCGCCACATAGTTCTTTCGGGGAAAAGAAACATCGTGGGAGTGGATGACAAGACAGACATGTCAGAAGATTATAATAAGTTTAAAGAAATTCCGCCCTTCACGGTGAAAATTGACCCAAGCATCTTGCTAAATGATGAAGATTCTCCATGGCTACGGCGTAGAAGATCACAACACTAGATGGCGATGTAATAATGTATTCTTCATATATAGTTCCCAAGACAATCTCTACATTTATGTAATAATGAAGATTAAACTGTGCTTGGCTTGTTGATCTGCTTGGCAAGGCGTATCGATGCTCCTTTTATAGGCACGGCACCGCTTGTACTTTGTCTTATTCCTTCGACAGGCCGTCGTGCGCTACATGCTTTATCTCATCGAGCAGTGCGTCCACCCACGCGTCCTTATCCTGCCGACAGCTTTAGTCGCGGTTGCAGCCACCAACCGTGACAAAAGGTTACCGACACATCCTTATTATCCTGCCGACATCTTTAGTCGCGGTTGCAGCCACCAACCGTGACAAAAGGCCCTCCTAGATAAGCCTCCCCCGGTCTTTTGTCGCGGTTTGAGCCTCCACCCGGGATGAAAGTTTCGCGCGCCACTTCGTTCCCGCCTATTTTCTTCCCGCATTCCCGCCATTTTTCCACTATATATATGTAGGCTTGGACTCTCATATCCGCAAACCTCATCACTCTCTCCCATGGCTTCCATCGTATGTCTAACACCCCGGGAGGCGGAGGCGCTTTGCGCCTCGAACTACCCCTGCCCGCCCGGCTACCGCGTCCCGACCGGCTGGTTGCTGAGCGTCGGAGGCGTACCGGTCCCTCCTATCCCCGTAGGTGTGCCACGCGAGATGGCCATCACGAACCACTACTATTTCGAGCTCACGCCCGAGCAGCGGAGGAATCCTCGGTGGCATCCCGACTACAGCCCGACTTGGGACAGCTTCTTCATCAATCGGCGTGAGAGGGCGGTTGCCAGGGACGAGGAGGACGGCCCTCCTCCTTCGAACTTCAACGAGGCCGGCCGTCGGATGTGGTGGCGCGGCCGGACTCTCCGCGAGCGTCCCGGCCTATCGTGGCCCCCGCCTGCGCTACCCTCAATCCCAGCCCACGCGTGGTCATCCGCCGAGGTTCGACAACCGCGACCCCGATGCTAGCGACGATGACGTCGGCGACTTTGATGACTACAGTGGCGACGTGTATAGGACTAGGCACGACTATGATTGAATGGCTCCAACATTCGAATCTGGCCATGTATCTTATTTTTCAGTTGAGCTCTGTACTTTAATTTCAGTTCAATCGTAATAAATTTCGTGTCAACCACTTTATTGAACAAAAACAACCGACAACGACTTTATAAACTAAATTTAAACTAATAGAACCGACAACGACTTTATTGAAATTACAATAAAATAGATAAATTACTAGTCTAGTCTCTACTCGTCGTCGGAGGTTGTCTCCGTCCAAAGGTCATCCCACCGAGGGTCGTTTCGGTCCAAGTTGTATTCGAGTTCTCGAGCTCGAAGGCGGCGACGGCCCGACGGTGCCGCTGTTGGACCTGCGTTGTGCCCTAAGGTTAGCAAAGAACGCGTCGGGGACCGCGCCCTCCACCGGCGCATCAACTGCTCGTCGCGCTCGGCGATGGCGATCCTGCGCTGCACCCGGCGATGCCGGCGACGGTCCTCGTCGGTGACGAGGCACGGCAGTGGCGCGAGGAACTCCGCCTCCTCTAGCGATTCAACATCCGGGAAGTTCATGTCGTGCCCTGGCCGCCGAAAGCGCCACGCCGCCGCGTCGCAAGCGCGCGCCGCCTCTTCCGGCGTGTTGTACGTGCCGAGGGTGAGGCGGAAGCCACCGGCGCGTATCTCGGCGGTGAACCTACCGCTCGGATGCACTCGAACGCCACGGAAACCGGACGCCCCTCGACGACATGGAGGCATCCCGGAGATGAATGAGCGGAGGCGGTGGCGACGTGTGGTTGCGCCCGCACTCGTCGCTCTATATAGTGCACGCGGGGCATGGCACGTGTCAGCGGTGGCTACGGGTACACACGTCGCACGCGGGCAGCGACGGGGCGAGGCACGTGGAAGCGGCGGCGACACGTGGCGAGGCACGTGTAAGCCACGGCTACACACGTCGCACGCCGGCAGCGACGGAGCGAGGCGCGTGGAAGAGGCGGCGACGCGTGGAAGATGCAACTAGTTATATGGATGTCATATTCATGTTCATTGTATTTTTCTGACAAATTTTCATATATAACACTTTTCTATTTGATTTACCATTTAAAAGTTATTGAAATAAGAAAAAACAAAAAGGAAAAAAGAAAAAAGAAAAAACAGAGCTGATCCGTGTCCAACTCGCTCCAGGCCGTTGGATTCAAACGGCCGGAGCCGTTGGATGCGGAGTGCCACGGATCGGCCAAAAGGGCCTTTAGTCGCGGGCGGTGGCTCAACCCGCGACAAAAGACCCCTTTGTCGCGGGTGGTAGCTCAACCCGCGATTAAGGGGCCTTTTGTCGCGGGTTGAGCCACCACCCGCGACAAAAGGGGGAGGTATATAACCGGCGCGTCGCGGGCGGGCCGCCCACCCGCAACACTCCGGAGGCCAAACCCTAGCGACTTAGCGCCGCCAGGCTGCCGAATTCTCGCGCGCGCCTCCGCCGCCGCCGGCCGTCTTCCCTCGCCTGCGCGCGCCTCGCCCTCGGCCGCCGCCGCGCCTCGCTGTCGCGCCGCGCCTCGGGCCGCGCTGCGCTCCGCCGGCCATCTCGCTGCCGTCCGCCGCCGCCGGCGCCGTCTCCCTGTGCCTCTGCGCGCGCCTCGCCCTCGGCCTCCGCCGCCGCCGCGCCTGGGCCGCCGCTGCGCCATGCGCGGGTAGCGCCCGCCGCAAAGGAACACCTTTTTTTCTTTTTTTAATTACTGTAATTGTTTTTAATTTAGTTTTTACATTTCTGTAATTGTTTTAGTTTTTAGGTTTTTGTAATTTAGTTTTTAATTTTCTGTAATTGTTTTAGTTTTTAGGTTTAATTAGTTAATTAGTTAATGTATTTAGTAGTTAGTTTTTTAGGTTTAGTTAGTTAATTAGTTAATTTGTTAGTTGTTTTAGTTTTTATGTAATTAGTACTTAGTTTAATAGTTAATTTGTTAGTTTTTATGTAATGTGTGATAGTGCAACTTTAAAATGATGAAGAACATTGTTATTCGATGGTATCACTTAACCGCGAACGATTAGTCACTCCCTTCTAGAATCGATTTAGCCGCAACTCCCCTCTCTCTCCTCGCAATCACTCGACACCGCAACTCCCCTCTCTCTCCCTCTCCTCTACCTCTCGCAAACACCCCGACGCCGACACCGGCCCTCTCCTCTCCCTCTCGCGCAATCGCCCTCGTCCCGTGCTCCCTCTCCTCTCGCGATCACTCGACGCCGCAACTCCCCTCTCTCCCTCTCCTCTACCTCTCGCGAACATCCGAGCCTCTCGCAAACACGCGTCGCCGACACCCTCTCCCTCTCGCAAACAAGCGTCGCCGACACCCTCTCCCTCTCGCAAACACGCTGTCGCCGACACCCTCTCCCTCTCGCAAACACGTGTCGCCGATTAGGGTTAGGGTTTGGTTTGTGTTTGATTAGGGTTAGGGTTTGGTTTGTGTTTGAACATGTACTTATCGATTTAATTCTTTTGCGAAACAATGGATCAATTCGAACGGGACTTGGAACAGAAGACATATTCGCGGACATAATCCGCGATGGTACGTAAGCCGACCGAGCCGACTCCGGTGATGGAGAAGCCCGCGGCTCGGTCATGGAGAAGCCGACGGCTCCGGTCATGGAGAAGCCGACGGCTCCGGTGACGGAGAAGCCGACGACGGCTCCGGTGACGGAGAAGCCGACGGCTCCGATCATGACGAGGTATTAATGGAATTCTATATGTACATATGTATTGAGGCATTAGTATAGAGGCATTAATGCAATTCTATATGTATTCTCTTAGGCCTCCGAAGATAAGATAGAGAAACGAGGCCCGGCAAAGAAGTTGACCAAGAAAGACCACTTCACAATTGAAGCTATATCACCGGAAGGCCAACCGGTGGTACCCGAGAATGTCGGAGTGAAGTTCAAAAATCAGTGCGGAGTTGTGGTTAGAGATCGTGTCCCGATCACTGTCAGAGAATGGAACAAGACGAAGAATGTGTCCGAAAATCAGGTTGCCGATAGGTACAAAGACACACTTTTCAGAGACCTGATGGCACATTTCACTTTGCCAGATTTGGGATCGGAGTCTGAGAATGCTAAGCAGCGAGAGCTAGTGAAGAAATGGGCTCTTAAGAAGATGGGGGAACTTTTCCAGGCGTATAAGAACCGGTTATGGAAAAATTATAAGAAATACAAGAAGCCTCCATTATTCGAGAACTACCTAGCGAAGCAGGAGCATAACCGGGAAGAATTTGTGAGGTACAAAGAATCGGAGGAGGCTGTGAACCTGTCGACGAAAAACAAGAAGAATGCAAGCGAGAAGAAGTATCACCATCATACGGGGCGAGGGGCTACGGAAGAGCCATGCCTAAGTGGGATGCACAAGAGGCCGAGATGGAGCTGAACGGGATCACTCCGAACCCACGCGAGAAGGATGGGACACAAGGGCTCGAAATTGGTTCCTCGCGCATGGCTGTGAGTATGACATGAAGACAGGGAACATTGTTGAAAGTGACACCGGGGTTAGGGTACCCGTGCAAAAATGGATTGAAGTGACGACAGATATAAAGGCGGGAAAACTAAAGTTTGCTCCCGATAGAGAGAAAGACTCTGTCGACGCTTGTCCTCGGTAATCCCGAGAAGGGAGGACGAACAAGAGGCTTCGGCCCTAGTGTTCCGTGGTCGCTTGGGTTTCCGGCCGACGCGGAGACTTATAGAAGCCGAGCGAGAGCTAAACAACGCCAGCTGGAGGTGCAGAATGACCAGATGGCCGAGTTCCAACGCCGACTTGACCAGCAAGCAGCGGAGCTTCAGCAGCAGCAGCGGGAGATAAATGAACTAAAAGGCCAGCGCCGCCGGATAATACCGCTGAAATATCTCAGCGACGAGACAGCAGCGTGGCCGACTCGGAGGCCCCTCCTACACGGATGATGATAGATGCCGGTCCTGGCGACCCCTTCGATGGAATCAAGGAGCAAACACCTTGTGATCTCCATGAGGTGTTCGGGAAGGTTTCGTTAAGGTGGCGGTCGGCTATGTCTTACCGGCATTTGGACCTGAAGGTGAGCCGGCAACATGGCATGGCAATCCGATTCCAGCTGGATATGCTCGTGTCGGGGTGGATTCAGTTGTCCCGTCGTGGGGGACATTGGAGCTCGATATCCCTGGAGGTGATGGGGGCTTACACTCAGAGAGGTGCTGGGAGAAATCATTCTCTGGGAAAAGAAGAATATCAAGCTGCCAGCTGGGTAGCACCTAGTACCGGCCGTCCCAGCAGGTCACCATCACCTCCTCCAGGTGATCGCAGGCCACCATCACCTCCTCCTACTGATCACATGTCGCCACCATCACCCCGTGGGTACGACGTCGACCACGACATCGGTAGTCCATCTCCATCTCCAGCGCCGCCGCCTCCGCCCAAAAAGACTCGGAATGCACCCAGCCGGAAGCGTTTCAAGAGTCCTGTCCCCAAGAGGTCGCCCCTCCCAAAAGTACCAAAGGTTCCTCCCCCGTCCTTACGATCGTACTCCGGAGGAAAATGATGCCATTGTTAAGAAAATCAATTATGATTTTTTTCATAAGCCAAAACCTCCAGCGCCAGAGCCATACACAGAGAAGCAAATAGCATATGCTACTAGTTTTCTGAACACACCATCGCAAGATGACTTACACGAGAAGAAGGATGACTATACACGCACTCTTGCGAAGGTAATTGACACAAAGAATGCTGAAAAGGCTAAGGAGAAGGACATTGCTGGCACGAGCAAATCATCAGCTAGAAGTGCAACTGAGAATAAGTCAACTTCAACAAGTGCACCCCTCAAGGCCAAGCAAACGACAAAAGGCAAAAAGAGAAAGGAAGTTCCCTCCTCGGTGCTCAGCCCAAACAATCGATCCCACCACTCAAAGTGCTTAATGTTCCCAAGTCGTACCAGGAACATGGTGGTTTCAATATGGAAGAAGTCTGCAAAGCTAGCGGCTGCCCGTGACGTTACCGTGGAGGAATTGATGTATGCGACGAGATGCTGCAGTACCCATCGCTGATATAGCTCCTAAATTTGTCTACGGGGCCGACTTGGTCAGCACAGAAGCAGCTGCTTAAACTGCCAACACATATGCGGAATTTGCATCGGTGGTACCTTGATGCATGCAAGGAGAACATAAGGTTCATCGTGGCGAGTATACCATGGGAATATTACTACCGAAAGGAGGAGATCCATATTGAGATGAATGAACTCTTGCAGTTATTCAATCTAGATGCCCTCGACAAATCTCTCATGAGTTGCTATTGCTTGTAAGTTGTTAACTACATATAAGTTCATTTTCATTCAGTTCATGTTCGTTTTCATTGCATATATATACTCATTATATCTTATGTGTTCTCTTATGCAGACTCGAAGATCGGTGAATGCAAAAGTAATAATATTATCAATATTGGGTTTATTGACCCGGATAAAGTACATGTTCAAACGGTAAAGTTTAATGCCCAAGAAACGGGGGAAACCTACTAAGGTTTTTGGGGAGCAATATTTCGTGATTCAATATTGTTTCCTTACAACTACGAGTGAGAGTCTTAATGATCTTTATGCACATTCAATTTTTCTTACTCGATGTTAAGTGTAATTCCTGACGTATATGCATAACATGTGCAGCTTCCACTGGATTCTACTAGACATTCAACCCGATAAGGAATAGTTGAGGTAAAAGACCCACGAGCAGAGGCGTGGACGGGTTCCGGGACTTGCGAAGTTGCTCCAAGTGTAATTTCCTTCATCGCCGCGCTTTATCATTCGTGAGATATCAATTAATTATCCACTCATTCAATCATTCCTTTGCCTGGCAGGGCTTGGACCGCTTTCAAGAGACATCGTAAGAACGAAACCTAGGCGAGAAGCTAACATTTACTCCTCGTACCGTGCCCCCAGCAGCCACAAGGGACGAATCTATGTGGATACTACGTTTGCGAGTCCATTCGCATGTTAACCACCGAGAAGCAGAACAATAATAAATTCAACGTAAGCAATAACATTCACAACTTTATTTATTATCATCAATATTTCGTTATCAAGACCGATATAGTCATACTCATCTCATTTTCGTATATAGGTCGACTTCATGCGGGACGAGACTCCAACCAAAGGAACACGCACTAGGAATCGCGGAGGAACTGGCGGGACTTTTGATTAAAGATGTACTAAACAACAAAGGCTTGTTTAGTCCAAATAGATGCTCTACCTCCAAATAGACGGTCGTTAATACCGCTTGTCGATCGTGAGCTAAATGTATATATATATGTAAGGGCTACATGTAAAGAGGAATCGACTTTTGCTTCCAACATTTGTTTGATCGATCTATATATATATATATTGAATGAACGTGTACAATTTCTAGTAGCGTACAAATATATGCAACTTTTATTTTCGAACGAAAAAAATGATATAACAGAGCGGTCGGTGGCGGGGGGAGGGGTGCTGCACCCCTCAAACCCTAAAGCAGAAGCGTTGTGCGCGCGCCACGTAGAGGGCCTTTTGTCGCGGGTGGTAATACCGCCCGCGACAAAAGGGCCTGTGCCCTGCGCGCCAGGCGGCTGCCACGTGGTGGACCTTATGTCGCGGGTCGTAAGTGACCCGGGATAAAAGGCCTCCCTTTTATCGCGCCTTGCTTGTCGCGGCTGGCCGCCCGCGACAAAAGGCCCTAACCACCGGGATCAAAAGGCCTGTTTTCCACTAGTGGATAAGCGTAAAAACTAATTAAATGTGAGATATATTAGGATTACAGAAATCACTGATCGTCTAGTCTTGTATGCAAATAAGCCACAAATTCAATTTAAGAAAACTTGTAGGATAACTATTTGAAGAGAGGGTGAGATAGATGAGTAGCATTCTATTCCATTCCATTCCGTCTGAGAGATATACATGAGCTAAAGAAAATACAAGCTAGCCCACGTCCACGCTCCAACGCGCAATGTAAATCTGAAAAGGAAACTTTTGTTAACTTTTGTTCATCTAGATCTATTTAACTCAAAAAGCGAAATTCTGAGCCTACATAAACCACTGGCTGCTGCATCTATTTCTTACTTCTGTGACACCTGTTTGCTCGACCAATGGCAATAGGTATGGAAGCTAGTCTTCTATGCAAGTAAGCCACAAGTTTAATTTAGGAAAACTTGTAGAGCAAATATTTGAAGCAAGAGCTAGAGAGATGAGTAGCATTCTATTCCATTCCATTCCGTTTGGAGATGTATGTGAGTTAAAGAAAATATAAGCCCATGTCCATGCTCTAATGTGCACTGTATTATCTGAAAAGGGAACAATATGAATACTGACGGACCTCTCAGCCTAAATCCCCAACCCTGCACACTATAGTTCTCTATCAAACCACAATCATACTTCCTCATTAGGTCACACACACACAGGCTAGTAGCTCACATGCATGTCATAATGCAAACAATATCAATGTAGACAAAGCAGCCATTTCCTTTCTCCAAAACAATACTCTTACAAATAGGATTCAGAAACTCCGAGCATTAACCTGAAATATTTGCATTAACCACATCAAACGGAATTAAACTTCAATACACATGAGATGTAACCCCAAAATATTTGTGTCAACCAGCAAAATAAGTAGATGTTTTCTTTGCCGATGTTATGCTCTAGCTCATCAACTTGGAAACTGACAAAGTGCAAACTCACTCGAGAAGCAATTAGCTCATAAACTTGGAGGGACTTTTACAGAAGGGAAGATGCACATAACAGGCCCGCAAAAAAAGCGACATTGGGTGATATGCACATTAATCGGTGGGTCACTAAAGAAATACCATGGATAAGTTAATATTGAAGTGCTTTTCGGTGATGCGTGACGGTAAAAGGTCCTGAGACTTGCAGTACAGAGAAGATAACTTGGATGACTTGACAAACTTAAGGCTGCTGCTTACCATAAAGCTATTTTACCAGCTGAGATCCCCTGCTCCTAGGACTTGTCGTTGATGGTCTGTAAGAGTTTCAGTTCAATCAGAATAAGAGAACTGATGTGCTTCAATTGCACATGAGACAACACATAAGCTGAAATATAAAAATTGGTTGCAGAGAGGACGGCGGGGAACTGGAGCACATCCTCCTGAGCCAGAATCGGAGCCGGACCGTAGGCAGTACCATCAGACCCGAACGGCTTGATGGTTACATCCTGAAATCGCTCCCTCAGCACGCAGTGGCGAGAAGGACTGTTGCGCAACCTGTTCGGATCAAGTGACCGAGCTGGCGGCTGCGGCGGTGTGCAGATCTTCGGCTTCGAGCACGGGGGTTGCCACCGCGGCGCGCAGATATTGCGGCGGCGGCATATGCAGCAGTTGGGGAACGCGTAGGGCGTTCTCTCCTGCGGGCACGACTGGGCATCCTAGATTGTGCCGGCGGGTGTAGGTCGGCTTGTCGTGGAGGCCCTGGCGTTGCTCTTGTGGGACGGCGTCGTGCGGTTGCAGGCGTCGGCGGGCGCGGCTGGAGGGCAGGGGCGGAGCCGCGGAGGAGGCGATGGTTATGCGTTGTTTTGGGGATTGAACGGTTGAGTCGATTAATTAGCGAGGGATTAGTGCGTGGGTGGGTGTTGTCCGCTCCATCAAACATGGAGAGCCTCTGGATCGTTGGATCTTGTAATTGTACGGTCTAGATCATTTGGATCAGCCCCTCTGGGTCTTTTAATAGTAGTAGAGAAGTAAGTACTAGATTTGGATTACTGCGCAGTTCCAGATTTCTTTGCTGTCACGAATCTGGGTCTACCTCCCTGTAGGTAGCTCAGAAAATTAAGCCAATTTACGAGCATGATCCTCAGATATGTACGCAACTTTCATTCAATTTGAGCATTTTCGTTTGAGCAAGTCTGGTGGCCTAATAAAATCCATCTTTACGGACTGTTCTGTTTTGACAGATTCTGTCTTTTTATTTCGCATTGCCTCTTTTGCTATGTTGGATGAATTTCTTTGATCCATTAATGTCCAGTAGCTTTATGCAATGTCTAGAAGTGTTAAGAATGATTGTGTCACCTCTGAACATGTGAATTTTTATTATGCACTAACCCTCTAATGAGTTGTTTCGAGTTTGGTGTGGAGGAAGTTTTCAAGGATCAAGAGAGGAGTATGATGCAATATGACCAAGGAGAGTGAAAGCTCTAAGCTTGGGGATGCCCCGGTGGTTTACCCCTGCATATATTAAGAAGACTCAAGCGTCTAAGCTTGGGGATGCCCAAGGCATCCCCTTCTTCATCGACAACATTATCAGGTTCCTCCCCTGAAACTATATTTTTATTCCGTCACATCTTATGTACTTTGCTTGGAGCGTCGGTTTGTTTTTGTTTTTGTTTTTGTTTTGTTTGAATAAAATGGATCCTAGCATTCACTTTATGGGAGAGAGACACGCTCCGCTGTAGCATATGGACAAATATGTCCTTAGGCTCTACTCATAGTATTCATGGCGAAGTTTCTTCTTCGTTAAATTGTTATATGGTTGGAATTGGAAAATGCTACATGTAGTAACTCTAAAATGTCTTGGATAATTTGATACTTGGCAATTGTTGTGCTCATGTTTAAGATCTTGCATCATATACTTTGCACCCATTAATGAAGAAATACTTAGAGCTTGCTAATTTGGTTTGCATATTTGGTTTCTCTAGAGTCTAGATAACATCTAGTATTGAGTTTTGAACAACAAGGAAGACGGTATGGAGTCTTATAATGTTTACAATATGTCTTTTATGTGAGTTTTGCTGTACCGTTTATCCTTGTGTTTGTTTCAAATAACCTTGCTAGCCTAAACCTTGTATCGAGAGGGAATACTTCTCATGCATCCAAAATCCTTGAGCCAACCACTATGCCATTCGTGTCCACCATACCTACCTACTACATGGTATTTATCCGCCATTCCAAAGTAAATTGCTTGAGTGCTACCTTTAAAATTTCATCATTCACCTTTGCAATATATAGCTCATGGGACAAATAGCTTAAAAACTATTGTGGTATTGAATATGTACTTATGCACTTTATCTCTTATTAAGTTGCTTGTTGTGCGATAACCATGCTTCGGGGACGCCATCAACTATTCTTTGTTGAATATCATGTGAGTTGCTATGCATGTCCGTCTTGTCTCGAAGCAAGAGAGATCTACCACCTTCATGGTTGGAGCATGCATATTGTTAGAGAAGAACTTTGGGCCGCTAACTAAAGCCATGATTCATGGTGGAAGTTTCAGTTTGGACATATATCCTCAATCTCATATGGGAATAATAATTGTTGCCACATGCTTATGCATTAAAGAGGAGTCCATTATCTCGTTGTCCATGTTGTCCCGGTATGGATGTCTAAGTTGAGAATAATCAAAAGCGAGAAATCCAAAATGCGAGCTTTCTCCTTAGACCTTTGTACGGCGGCATGGAGGTACCCCATTGTGACACTTGGTTAAAACATGTGCATTGCAAAGATCCGGTAGTCCAAGTTAATTAGGACAAGGTGCGGGCACTATTAGTATACTATGCATGAGGCTTGCAACTTGTAAGATATAACTTTCATAACTCATATGCTTTATTACTACCGTTGACAAAATTGTTTCATGTTTTCAAAATAAAAGCTCTAGCACAAATATAGCAATCGATGCTTTCCTCTTTGAAGGACCATTCTCTTTACTTTTATGTTGAGTCGGTTCACCTATCTCTCTCCACCTCAAGAAGCAAACACTTGTGTGAACTGTGCATTGATTCTTACATACTTGCATATTGTACTTGTTATATTACTCTATGTTGACAATTATCCATGAGATATACATGTTACAAGTTGAAAGCAACCGCTGAAACTTAATCTTCCTTTGTGTTGCTTCAATACCTTTACTTTGATTTATTGCTTTATGAGTTAACTCTCATGCAAGACTTATTAATACTTGTCTTGAAGTACTATTCATGAAAAGTCTTTGCTTTATGATTCACTTGTTTACTCATGTCATTACCATTGTTTTGATCGCTGCATCCACTACATATGTTTACAAATAGTATGATCAAGGTTATGATGGCATATCACTTCAGAAATTATCTTTGTTATCGTTTTACCTGCTCGGGACGAGCGTAACTAAGCTTGGGGATGCTTGATACGTCTCCGACGTATCAATAATTTCTTATGTTCTATGACATATTATTGATGATACCTACATGTTTTATGCACACTTTATGTCATATTCGTGCATTTTCTGGAACTAACCTATTAACAAGATGCCGAAGTGCCGCTTCTGTTTTCGCTGTTTTTGGTTTCAGAAATCCTAGTAACGAAATATTCTCGGAATTGGACGAAACGAAGACCGAGGGGCCTATTTTGCCACGAACCTTCCAGAAGACCGAAGAGCATACGGAGTGGGGCCACGAGGTGGCGACACCACAAGGCGGCGCGGCCAAGGGGGGGCCCGCGCCGCCCTATGGTGTGGGCCCCTCGTCAGGCCCCCGACTCTGCCCTTCCGCCTACTTAAAGCCTCCGTCGCGAAACCCCTGAGGCGAAAAACCACGATACGGAAAACCTTACTGAGACGCCGCCGCCGCCGATCCCATCTCGGGGATTCTGGAGATCTCCTCCGGCACCCTGCCGGAGAGGGGATTCATCTCCCGGAGGACTCTACACCGCCATGGTCGCTCTCGGAGTGATGAGTGAGTAGTTCACCCCTGGACTATGGGTCCATAGCAGTAGCTAGATGGTTGTCTTCTCCTCATTGTGCTTCATTGTTGGATCTTGTGAGCTGCCTAACATGATCAAGATCATCTATCTGTAATACTCTATGTTGTGTTTGTCGGGATCCGATGGATAGAGAATACCATGTCATGTTAATTATCAAGTTATTACATATGTATTGTTTATGATCTTGCATGCTCTCCGTTACTAGTAGAGGCTCTGGCCAAGTTTTTGCTTTTAACTCCAAGAGGGAGTATTTATGCTCGATAGTGGGTTCATGCCTGCATTGACACCGGGACAGTGGACGTAAAGTTCTAAGGTTGTGTTGTGCTGTTGCCACTAGGGATAAAACATTGGCGCTATGTCCGAGGATGTAGTTGTTGATTACATTACGCACCATACTTAATGCAATTGTCTCGTTGCTTTGCAACTTAATACTCGGAAGGGGTTCGGACGATAACCTCGAAGGTGGACTTTTAGGCATAGATGCAGTTGGATGGCGGTCTATGTACTTTGTCGTAATGCCCAATTAAATCTCACTATACTTATCATGTCATGTATGTGCATTGTTATGCCCTCTCTATTTGTCAATTGCCCGACTGTAATTTGTTCACCCAACATGCTTTTATCTTATGGGAGAGACACCTCTAGTGAACTGTGGACCCCGGTCCATTCTTTAATACTGAAATACAAATCTGCTGCAATACTTGTTTTACTGTTTTCTCTCGCAAACAATCATCTTCCACACAATACGGTTAATCCTTTGTTACAGACAAGCCGGTGAGATTGACAACCTCACTGTTTCGTTGGGGCAAAGTACTTTGGTTGTGTTGTGCAGGTTCCACGTTGGCGCCGGAATCTCTGGTGTTGCGCCGCACTACCTCCCGCCTCCATCAACCTTCAACGTGCTTCTTGACTCCTACTGGTTCGATTAAACCTTGGTTTCTTACTGAGGGAAACTTGCCGCTGTGCGCATCACACCTTCCTCTTGGGGTTCCCAACGGACGTGTCAACTACACGCATCAAGCATACGCAGGAATAGCTTGGATGACGGCTTTCAGTAGCGCCTCTTTACCTCCAAAGGACATATTCTTCTCTTTCCAGCCACTTAGAATTTTAAAAATCCTATCAATCAAGTGTTGAAAACAATCTGTTCTATCAACGCCCACCAGTGGCGGCAGCCCAAGGTATTTGTCAGTTATTGCCTCAGTCATGATATTCAGAATAGTGCAAACCTCCTCTCTAACTTCTACATTCGAGCAAGGGCTGAAATAGATGGTCGATTTCGCATCACTCACCAACTGTCCCGAAGCCGCACAATATTCATTCAACACGTTCCGGAGGGTGATAGCATTGTTTGCATCAGCTCGCATAAGAATCAAGGAATCATCTGCAAAGAGGAGGTGAGAAACTGCCGGGGCACTTCTACACACTTTAACCCCAATAAGATTGCCGGTCATTTCTTCATGCTTCAGTAAGCTCGAGAGGCCCTCCGCACAAAGAAGAAATAAGTATGGTGAGAGGGGTCCCCCTGACGGAGGCCCCTAGTAGGGTAAATATAATCAGAAAGTTCATTATTTAGACGAACTTGATACCTGACAGAAGATACGCACGCCATAATGAGATCAACCCATGATTGGTCAAAACCCAGCCGCAGCAAAATCTTCTGGAGGAAAGTCCACTCCACTCTGTCATAGGCCTTATGCATATCCAACTTCACCGCACAAATTCCATACTTCCCCGTTCTTTTACTCTTAATAGTATGGTAACTTTCATAAGCTACGAGAATATTATCCGTAATAAGACGACCCGGAACAAACGCACTCTGGTTCGGGGTAATGATATCTCCAAGAAGATGCTTCAAACGATTTGCCAACAGCTTGGCAATTACCTTGTAAACCACATTACATAAACTGATGGGTCGAAATTGGGTAATCGACTCAGGGCTCTCAACTTTTGGTATAAGCACAATAGTGGTATGATTCCATCCTTCAGGAACAACTCTCGAGTTTACCGCCAACAGAACCTCATCAGTCAAATCCTCTCCAATAATGTGCCAAAACCGCTTGTAAAAGATAGCATGGAGCCCATCTGGGCCCGGAGCCTTAAGGTCACCTATGTTAAACATAGCCTTTTTAACCTCCTCTCTAGTGTATGGTGCTGTTAAAATCTCATTCATCTCGTTAGTCACACAAGGCAAGACTTTGTCTATGACCCCCTGATCCGGATCGTGCACCTCTGAAGTAAACAGCTGCTGAAAATACCCAGAAGCAATATCCATCATTTGATCCTGATCATCAATAACATTACCCGCATCATCAGTTAGTTGTTTGATAAAATTCCTTTTCCTCCGTCCGGACGCAAAACGGTGGAAAAACGCAGTATTTTGATCTCCATGTCGCAACCAATTCGCCCTTCCTCTCTGTACCCAGTAAATTTCTTCTTGTTCCAATAAATTTTCTATTTGAATCTGGAGCTCCCTCTGTTTTGACAAAGCATCATCAGATAAGGGACCCGACATAACCAGATTCAGTTCAACCTGAAGCACACGCAGGCGCTTCATGGGGCCTTTCAGAACAGTGCTGTCCCACTCATGCAAAGCCTCATGTACTTCTTCAGTCTGTTCACGGAAAGAACTCCCTGCATGTAATAATTTAGCACGGTCCCAGGCTGTTTGGATAATTGACTCGACCGAGCTCTCACAAAGCCACCGGGCTTCAAAACGCAGGGGAGCTCTAGCATACTGTGTTTGAATACCGGCCATTCTCTCAGTATCAATTAAAATCGGACGATGATCAGATTTCCCAAAATCTTCGTGAACAACACCTGCTAACGGGAACATGGTCGACCACCTCGGATCACAGACCGCCCTATCCAACCTCTCCCTGATCAACCCTCTTCTCCAGGTAAAAATGTCCCCCTCATATCCCATATCCTCTAAATTACAGTCAATAAGCGTGTCACGGAAAGCTTTCATGCACCTGAGAGGTCTAGTCGCCCCCCCTCCTTCTCAGACGAGTAAAGGATTTCGTTAAAATCCCCCATGAGTAACCAAGGAAGATCAATATCATCATGGAGGGATCGGATGTATTCCCATGACAGGTATTTCTTATCACTGCTAGGTTCGCCATAGAATCCTGTGAGGCGCCATCCCGACTCACCATTTTCGTTAATGCGAATATCTATAAAGTTCTGCTCCACCCTTTTTGAAGTAACCGTGATGTCCTTATTCCACAACAACACCAAGCCACCACTCCTGCCATCACTTTCTGCCACCAGCATCTCATCAAACCCCAAACGTCGACGCAACGATTCTGCCTTAACTTTACACAGATGCGCTTCCATGTAAACAACACATTCGGTTTAATACGCGCCCGGATCGCCGGAGCGCACGAACTGCCGAGGACTTACGCATTCCCCGGCAGTTCCAACTTAGAAGTTTCATTGCGACCGGACAGACCCCTTACTGGAGTCCGCCGATCCTTTAGAATTGTTTGATCTCACACCGTCCTTCTTTGACCTCTTTGTTCTGTCCTTGTTCAACCCCTCTCCTCCACCTGGCTCAATAGGTGGGGTAGTATCTAGAGCCATTGCATTAGGATCCTCCGTCAGACCCTCCCCTGGAGGTAGCAAATCACCACTGGGAATTTCCTCCTCAAAGCTTAAAACCCTCTTAGCTGCTAAACCAGTTGGATCCCCATCCTTGGGTAAAACCCCCGTCTTGATCGGGCTCGTCCCAGTATCCTCCAGCTTTTTTTTTTTTTGAAACCTTGGACAGTAGGGCGAGAAACCCTACTGACTTAATGCATTAAACTGGGGCAATGACAGTTACATATGTACAAAGGTGGAAGGAGGGTGTGAGGGAGGATCTATCTAAGGACCTTTTAGACTAAGGACCTTTTTACAGAGAATCAACTACAGAAGTAATAAAGGGATGTAGCTCTTGCTTAGTCCTATGAACCAGCAAATGAAAGTCCTCTTTGAAGCCAAGGATCCAGTTCTTCAGTTCTGGATTAATCCCTCTAAAATGCCAATTATTTCTGATCTTCCATATATTCCAGGCTGACACTATGAAGATCTCCATGAACATTGGTTTTCTCCAGTTGTTCTTCCCCTGTGTGATGATCTGTAATCTATCACCTGACTGAGCCCAAATACAATCTAGACAGTCCCAGCATTGCTTAGCAAAATTGCAATGGAATATAAGGTGTTCCACTGTTTCCTCAGGGGGATTGTGACAGAGCATGCAACCAAATCCAGTACTCAGGACCATATTCCTTCTTCTCAGCATATTTCTTGTGTTTAATCTGTCTGAAATAAGGAGCCAGCAGAAAAATTTCATTTTAGGAGTACATTTAGATTTCCATAACCAGCCATACGCTGCATGTACTCTGTGATATCCCTGAAGCAGTATTGATAGTATTTCGGGAGGTGAAGACCGTGGCTCCCTGAGCCATAAACCCATCTATCTCTCGTCTTGTGAGTCCAACACCAATTCTCTGGATGCATTTTGAAGATCCCTAATTTCCTCTCTAGCTTGAGATGATACAGGTAACCAGAAGTTATCAGCAAGAGTGGGAGCAGTAATAAAATCTTGGACAGATTTATCTGCATCTAGTGCAAAAGAAAAGGCTCTTGGGTACTTCTCAGAGGCAATGTGCTCCATCCAGCTATCTTTCCAAAATAGAACAGTTGTGCCATCACCCACCTGACAGGAAGCTATACCCCTGAATAGTGGGGTGAGTTTGAAGATATCTCTCCACCAGAAGGAGCCTACTGGAAGCATGGCATGAGGAACCTTTTCCTGATAGTATGACTTCCATAATAATGTGACCCAAGGTACATCTTCACGGTTATAGAATTTATGCAGATGCTTGAGAAGAAGGGCTTCATTTTGTAGCTTAAGATTTAACACTCCTATTCCTCCTTTTTTCTTTGGCCTACAGACTTTATCCCATGCAATTAATGAGAAACATTTCTCTCCTTCATCTGTCTTTTTATTCCAAAGACAATGTCTCCTCAACTTCTCTATGTGTTCAAGGATTTTGGGGGGAATCTGTATGGAGCACATAGCAAACATTGCAATAGAGGTAAGCGAGAGAATTTATTACTCGTCACTCTTCCACCGTAATACATCATCATGTAGGAAGCCGACATTTTCCTCTCAATTCTATCCACCAGAGGCATTAAATCCATCACTGTAGGCTTAGTAGTACCCAGAGGTAATCCCAAGTATGTGAATGGCATCTTCCCAATGGAGCAGCCAAAGTTTTGGGCCATACTTACAGCAGTTTCCTCTGATAAATTAATTGGGATAAGCACCGATTTACTATAATTAATATGTAGACCGATGGAAGCTGCATATTTGTTCAAAATATCTTTCATGATCATCACTTGTTGAGTACATGCTGGCATAATGATGAGAGTGTCATCAGCATACTGTATCACAGGGTAATCCATACCATAATCAGGAGAATAGGGGGCTTGTAGTGTATGATCCAAGAAGGCTTTGTTAATGGCAGATTGCAGTAAATCAGCAACTGGAAAAAGATAAGGGGGAGAGTGGATCTCCCTGTCTTACACCTCTTTTACGTAAAAATTGTCTCCCGTGGACTCCATTTAATAATACGACCGATTTTCCGAAGCAAAAATGATAGAAATCCATTGTATCCATTTCTCATCAAATCCCATTTGTTTCATTATTTTGATCATTGCTCCATGATCAATTGTATCAAAAGCCTTTGCAAAGTCCAACTTAAGCAAGATTATTTCCTTTTTGGATGCAGAGCATTGATGGATAAATTCAAAAGCCCAAGCAATACGAGTCTTGAATGGTCCTTCCTCTAAGAAAGCCATACTGATTTTTGTGCACAATTCTCAACACCACTTTTTGCAGCCTATTGGCTAGGATCTTTGTGATAATCTTGAGACAACAATTCAAGAGAGTAATTGGCCTGAAATCATTAACAGATTGTGGAGAGGCTACCTTGGGTATAAGTGTAATATGACCCATATTAATACTCTCAATGTCCAACTTCCCCTCATAAAAATCAAAACACAGTTTATAAATATCATGTTTGATAATATGCCAGCATGACTTGAGAAATTGCCCATTAAAACCATCAGGACCAGGAGCCTTGTCTATTGGCATATGTTTGACTACCAAATCAATCTCCTCTCGTAGTAAATGGCACGTAAAGTTCTTCTAACCCTGGCACAGGCTGAATCATCTGCTGCAGTTCAAATAACATCTCAGGAGCCTGTGATGTGCCTAATCTTTCTTTATAGGTATTAAAAATCAATTGTTCTTTCTCTTTATGCTCAGTAACAACAGTACCATCTGGTAAAGTGAGTTGAGAAATGGAGTTTCTTCTATATCTTTCTGTAGCCATTGACTGAAAGAATTTTGTGTTCTCATCACCAAATTTAGTCCACCTAACAGTGCATCTCTTCTTCCAATATTGCTGTTGAAAATTCAACAGACATAATAAATGTTTCTTTAAAATTTTCCTAAAGTTACTCTCTGGCAGAGTTAGGCCTCTCAAATCCTCTAGCTGATCCAGCCTCAGTAGAGCTTTATTGGAATTCTCAATGCAAACAGATAACTTGGAAATTGACTTACTCCATTTTTTCAACTCATATCTCATCCTTTTGAACTTTTCATTCAAGTTTGCAGCACTGGAGCTTTTATGTGTAGGTTTAGCCCAAGTTTTTGCTACAACTTCTAAAAAACCATGGTGTGCCACCCAATAATTTTCAAATCTAAAGATCTTACTGCTAGGGATTGATGATTGAATTGACACCAGTAAAGGAACATGATCAGAGGTGGGCTTTCCTTGTGGCAAAACTATCGTAGCTGGATAACTTAGAGTCCAATGCATAGATGTAAAAAACCAGTCCAAGCTGTTCCAGACAATGGATTATCTTGCATGTTGCTCCAGGTATACTTTCTTCCTTTAATAGGGATTTCAGTAAGGTGTTGCTCTCTGATAAAATCATTAAAAATCATCATATCATTAAAAATCACCATATCCTCCAGCTCAGTACCACTGTCATCAGTGTTATGCATAGCGTTGAATCTCCAACTGACGTTAGCACCACGACCAAGCATACCATGGCCTCTGCCAAACTGGTCCCGACCTCGTCCGCCTCCAAAACCCCCTCTGTTTCCCATCGAAGAGCGGCCGGACCAAGTGTCAAAATCCGCTTTAATGAAATCCCCCCACTTCAAAGAGTTTTCTTCATGCTCCCCAGTACCACATTCGGTATGAATATGCCCAAACAGGCCACAGAATCCACAGAACTTAGGTATCTTCTTGTATTTCACAGCATAAAATTCTCGCTGGCCCTCGCGTGATATAGTCACAACCCTTGCAAGAGGTTTCCGCACGTCCAGGCGCACTCTGACTCTAACAAAATTCCCAATCCCTTGAACCTTCAACTCAACAGAAACGAACTTCCCCACCTTCTTCTCTACCAGATTTTTAACCAAAGCTTTATTCCTGCATCCGATCGGCAGCTTATGGATCTGTATCCATACTGTGATGAAATTAAGGTCAATAGAATCAACAGCCGCCAAACCATCATAAGCTTCAATCGAGACAGCGTTTTGTCTAAACAGCCAGGGCCCCCCTTGCTCAACCTTGATCCAATCGCCAAGACAGGAACATTGTATGGAAAAAAGCTTGTCTTCCAGAGGTGTAAAGATTATCTCCTTCGCTGGGCTCCAAGCAACACGCATGTGCTGCTCAAAAGTCTGCGGACTAAACGGGTTTGCGGTATGAACCCTAGCTAGGGCAGTCCACTTCATACCTTCTTTCGGAACTTCAGCTTCATCCTCGAAGACCAGATCATCGATCTCCTCCTCGTCAATGCCCAAACGCATCAGCATGTCATCCAGGTCTCCTTGCTTCCGTGAAACCGATCCCGATCCCGATCCCATCACTGGAGTCGTCGAACTTGATTGAGGAGACACCATCGTCCAGTTCCGCAAGGGAACAGGGAACCTTGATCCGATCACACTGAAGAAGAGGAACTCCCGCCGTCGAAGAGCCGGCGCGGAGGAGAAAAACCCTAGTCGCCTCGCGATCGCCGATCGCCAGACGTCTAGGTCAGAAAAAACGGTTCTATATTTCTAGCTTAAGCAAAGAGCTTCCGCTAATTCCTAGCAGAGAGTTGCCGGGCGAGCCGGGAGCTGGCTCCGCCCATGACCACGGGTACTTTTTCCGACAATGAAAAAATAAAAACGTACAAGAGACAGTTAATTAAGTGAGTAATCCCTGAGATTGGGTGGTTAGAAATGTGGTTGTACCCCAGTCTACAAGATTTTAAATCTCAGGTTTGACATATGTGTCTCATAAGGCGGAATATTCATTCAGCGGGAGGAGATGTTCCGGTCGACAACGAGACACATGTGGGGACTACGTCAATTTTAAGATCCAACCACTGGCTCATTCTTCCGAAGGTGCTCATAGAGATAGGGTGTGCGTGTGTGCGTTTATATGGGTGAGTGTATGCGCGTGTTTGTTAGTGTCTGCATTTGTACTGTATTTGTTAAAAAAGATAGATAAGTGAGTAATCCCTAGATTCAATGTACTAAAACTACGAATTATTAACAATAGCAAATTGAAACAAGCCAAAGCTTTGTATGAGCTAAAAAAGAATTCGAATTGGGTTGCTCAGCGACACAAGAAATGGGAGAATAAACATATTTAAGATGTTGAGGAGGGTTTCACGAAATAAAATGAACCTGTTGGTTCACTTTTGGAGAACACGTACTGTTCTTGGTGGTATTAATACTGCTGCTTCAAGATATAGACACCACAGTAGTGGGACTTTTTATTTTTGTAAAAAAAATTATGGGTGTGTGCATCCGTAATGCCGCTACAACAATATGTTGTGAATCCGTAATGCCGCTAGGGTTTCACAAAATAAAATGAACATGTGGGTTCGCTTTTCTTATGGATGTGCATCCGTAATGCCGTTAGAATAATTATTTTTTTAATGTATGTATGCATCCATAAGTGCAGTTGGTATCTCCGCGATATTAATATATACTCTTTGTCAAAATAAAATAAAATGATATGTAGACAGTAGACATTGTCTATCCCTAGCAATACAATCAAAATAGACTCCAAACTGGAAATGTTATTCCTGCTTCTCGACAAGTAACCATCGCTCTCAACCATGCAAATACAGCGAATCCAGCATCCGGCGACCATGGGCAGCTTTGCCCAGTCTCACTAGCGACCTGATTTGGCACATTAGTTGCACCTTAATTTGGACGAGACACTACGGGAAAACGGCCGCTGCCGTGAAACCAGCCGCGGCAATGACAACTGCACGGCAAAGAGAACATACGGTGCACGGTAAAGCCGAAGGAAAGCGCACGGCAATGAAAACACGCACGGCAAAGAAATAAAGACATTGCCATAAGAAAGCCTTTGTCGTGCGCAAAGTAAGGTCGCACGGCAAAGCTGCCTTTGCCGTGCATTTTTTCCTTTGCCATGCGCCTTGTGGCATTTTTTTTTCTTTCTATTGTACTTATTTAATACTTATATTTGTTCTTTAAATATGACAAGTATTACATATTAACTAATACAATTTGTATACTCATATTTTTGCAGTACGACAAGTACTCTAAGTCCTCACTCCTCCTCCAACATATCAAGATTTCGGAGCAAACCGCGTTCGGGGAATCTTCCAATGGTTATCGCCCGAAATAGAGGAAGGTCACACATGGGAGCTATGCCTTGCACCATTTGGTGAATCACACCTTCCACCGTGCATGAACTTGTAGGAGGACAAGTGATAAGGGGTTGCACGATCTTCTCAGTAAGCACGGTGGTGGTGATGAACACACGATGAACACAGCGGAGATAACACGATGGGGAGGTGGAGATAACTTGTATGACGCCGATGAAGTCTCTCGATTGATTCCTGTCGCCAATGCAACAGCTCTCAACCCTGCAAGCTATTCGCAACTCCACACACTTGCGCATGTAACCGCCGACCACGAAGCGGTAGATTGCAAACTTCGAATTCTCAATGAAATAGCAGATCACACAAAACTTTTAGTAGCAAAATACCAGATCGATGCGAATTGGTGTATAGAATCAATAGAGTTGCAAAGCAATCAACTATGAACTAGGATTTATCTTAAACGTGGTCTAAACCTAATTTGGGGGCGTCCTAGGTACTTATGTAGGGGTTCAGGACGACCAGAAGTCGACAAAATACATTAAAAACTGATCCAGATCGGGATCTGGTCGAGACTGACTCGGACACGGCCCACCTGGGGGCCGGTCGACCGGGCCAGGGACTGGCCGGTCCGGTTTGGACCGGGCCAGGGACCGGGCTGGCACCGGGCGGGGGTGATAGGCTTACTGGATAGTGCCCGGTTGGCACATGTGTGTGATAACCCACAAGTATAGGGGATCGCAACAGTCTTCGAGGGAAGTAAAACCCAAATTTATTGATTCGACACAAGGGGAGACAAAGAATACTTATAAGCCTTAACAACTGAGTTGTCAATTCTGCTGCACCGGGAAAAGCACTAGTAACATGGGTGATGTGAAAAGCAGCAGTAATATGAGCGCAATAGTATCGCATAACACAACAGCAGTAACAGTAACACAGAGGCGATGGCACCAGAAAATAGTTGATACTACTTCCAATGACATATACGACCGAGTGAGTATTAGATGATGAAAGATGGACCGGGGTTCCCAGCTATCTACACTAGTGGCAACTCTCCAATAACAAGTGTTGGGTGAACAAATTACAGTTGGGGAATTGATAGGATTGAAATAATATTAAGACAGAACATCCAGTCTATTAATTATGTAGGCATGTTTTCCATATATAGTCATACGTGCTCGCAATGAGAAACTTGCACAACATCTTTTGTCCTACCAGCCGGTGGCAGCCGGGCCTCAAGGGAATCTATCGGTAATTAAGGTACTCCTTTTAATAGAGCACCGGAGCAAAGCATTAACACTTGGTGAAAACATGTGATCCTCATATCTAAGCCTTCCCCTCCGGTTATCCCAGTTGCTGTCACTCTGGGGCCTCAGGTTCCGGGCATAGACATGTGCAAACAACTTGTAGATACAATCTAAGCAATAATTATAGAGCTTAAATCTAAGATCATGCCACTCGTGCACTAGTGACTAGCATTAAACACAACAAGATTGCAGCAACAATAACTTCACACACTTTATAGATAGACTGATCATAATGTAACAATTCATTGGATCCCAACAAACACAACACCGATTACATCAGAAGGATCTCAATCATGTAAGGCAGCTCATGAGATCATTGTATTGAAGTACATGGGAGAGAGAGTACCAACTAGCTACTGCTAGAACCCGTAGTCCATGGGGGAACTACTCACGGAGCATGATGGAGGCGGTGACGTCGATGGAGAAGGCTCCGGGGGTCGATCCCCGTCCCGGCAGGGTGCCGAAACAGGAACTTCTGACCCCCGAAACTAGGTTTCGCGATGGCGGCGGCGCTCCGGGAGTTCTTCTGGAATATGATCGATCTCTCTCGGGTTTTCGCGTCGTGGGGGAATAAATAGGCAAAGGGGCGATGTCGGTGGAGTCCCGAGGTGGGCTCCCCACACCCCGGCGCGCCTGGGGGCCTGGCCGCGCCGCCCTATGGGGAGGAGGCCATGGGCCTCCCCCGGGCTTGCCCTTCTGGCTCCGTGTGTCCCTCGGAAAAATAGAAGGTTTGGATTTTGTTTCGTCGAATTCCGAGAATATTGCCCGAACAGCTTTCCTGGAACCAAAAATAGCAGAAAACAGGAACTGGCACTGTGGCATCTTGTTAATAGGTTAGTCCCGGAAAATGCATAAAAATGATATAAAGTGTATATAAAACATGTACGTATTGTCATAAAACTAGCATGGAACATAAAAAATTATAGATATATACGTTGGAGACATATCAAGCATCCCCAAGCTTAGTTCCTACTCGCCCTCGTGTAGGTAAACGATAAAAAGAATAATTTCTGAAGTGACATGCTACCAACATAATCTTGATCAATACTATTGTAAAGCATATGAGATGAATGAAGTGACTCAAAGCAATGGTCTATAGTTTGCTAACAAAAAGATAATGACTGAACAACTGAATCATATAGCAAAAACTTTTCATGAATAATACTTTCAAGATAAGCATCAAAAAGTCTTGCATAAGAGTTAACTCATAAAGCAATAGATTCTTAATAAGAGGTTTTGAAGCAACACAAAGGAAGATTTAAGTTTCAGCAATTGCTTTCAACTTTCAACATGCATATCTCATGGATAATTGTCAACACAAAGTAATATGATGAGTGCAATAAGTAAGCATGTAAGAATCAATGCACACAAGCTTGACACAAGTGTTTGCTTCTAAGATAGAAAGAAGTAGGTAAACTAACTCAACATAAAGTAAAAGAAAGGCCCTTCGCAGAGGGAAGCAGGGATTAAATCATGTGCTAGAGCTTTTCATGTTTTGAAATCATAAAGAGAGCATAAAAATAAAGTTTTGAGAGGTGTTTGTTGTTGTCAACGAATGGTAGTGGGCACTCTAACCCCCTTGTCAAACAGACTTTCAAAGAGCGGCTCCCATGAAGGACGTTATCTCTACCAAACAAGGTAGATCATCCCTCTTCTCTTTTGTTTACACATGTATTTTAGTTTTATTTATAGATGACACTCCTCCCAACCTTTTGCTTTCACAAGCCATGGCTAACCGAATCCTCGAGTGCCTTCCAACATTTCACATACCATGGAGGAGTGTCTATTGCAAAATTAAGTTGCTTACTGATGAATCAAGGCAAAACATGTGAAGAGAATTATTAATGAAAGTTAATTAATTGGGGCTGCGCACCCTGTTGCCAGCTCTTTTTGCAAAATTATTGGATAAGCGGATATGCCACTAGTCCATTGGTGAAAGTCTGCCCAACAAGTTTGAAAGATAAAACACCACATACTTCCTCATGAGCTATAAAACATTGGCACAAATAAGGAGTAATAAAGTTTTGAATTGTTTAAAGGTAGTGCATGAAGTATTTACTTGGAATGGCAGAAAAATACCACATAGTAGGTAGTTATGGTGGACACAAATGGCATAGGTTTTGGCTCAAGGTTTTGGATGCACGAGAAGCATTCCCTCTCAGTACAATGCTTTGGCTAGCAAGGTTGTTTGAAGCAAACACAAGTATAAACCGGTACAGCAAAACTTACATAAGAACATATTGCAACCATTATAAGACTCTACACTGTCTTCCTTGTTTCTCAAACACTTTTACCAGAAAATATCTAGACCTTAGAGAGACCAATCATGCAAACCAAATTTCAACAAGCTCTACGGTAGTTCTCCACTAATAGGTTTAAACTACATGATGCAAGAGCTTAAACATGATCTACTTGAGAGCTCAAAACAATTGCCAAGTATCAAATTATTCAAGACAATATACCAATTACCACATGAAGCATTTTCTGTTTCCAACCAAATATCAATAAGTGCTGCGGCTTTCAGCTTTCGCCATGAACATTAAATAAAAACGAAGAACAAAAGTGTTCATATGAAAAAGCGGAGCGTGTCTCTCTCCCACACAAGGATTGCTAGGATCCGAATTTATTCAAACAGAAACAAAAATAAAAGCACACAGACGCTCCAAGTAAAGCACATAAGATATGACGGAATTAAAATATAGTTTCACTAGAGATGACCTGATAAGTTGTTGATGAAGAAGGGGATGTCTTGGGCATCCCCAAGCTTAGACGCTTGAGTCTTCTTGAAATATGCTTGGGTGACCCACGGGGGCATCCCCAAGCTTAGGCTCTTCACTCTTCTTGATCACATTATATCACCCTTCTCTCTTGATCCTTCTGTTGCGGTCAGAAACCCACCGGCGGGCAGCGACTGGCAACACCGTAGAGCCGGGAACAACTAGGGCTGCGGCTGGCCCCAGTCCCTCAGAGCGACGGCCCGCAAAGCCTCCTGGTCACACGTCCGATGCTGTCGCAAGGGCGTGCCACCTGACCTATACCCGGCCGGGAAGGTGTTGGATGATGCCTCGCTTAGTTTCCTGCATGGCATACACGTAAACGTTAAATACGAGCCTCGATCGGCTCTCAGGTTATCTCGTGAATCGGCTCAAAGAGCCGATCCACCCATGATTCGTACAAGGTGTCCGAATATATGGTGGTCCTGCTTGATCAAGATAAAGTTAAAACGATCTACGACGATTTAGGGTTTTCACCGCATAATCGGATCATCCTACTCACGATTGGGCCTCGCGCTCGCGTACGGTGATCGTAAGCCGATCCTAGACAGGGCCTAAAAACCAACACGAGGTTGATCCCCGGAACATCCTGTCTAGGGCTAGCAAACTACACCCTACACGCCGCTGGATCCTCCAACCCTTTGTAAGGCCTAACTATTGCGGATGTTAAACTAATCCTTGGAGAACAAGGAGCAACCGTAACGGATCGGATCTACTAAACTATGATCAAGCGGGGTGCCGCCCCTACACCTAAGACAGGTGTAAGGGCGGCTAGATGTATAAGGGTTGCACTACGACAGCATATGATACGAAGAACAATGCTAACCCTAACACATCTAAGATAACTACGTTGCTCACCATCAAAAAGGCTTCAGCACGAGCAACGCATGAACAACGTAGGTAGGCTTGTGCTGCCTAGATCGCAAGATGCGATCTAGGCAGCATGGTGCTTACCGGAGAAACCCTCGAGACGAAGGAGTTGGCGATGCGCCGAGATTTGTTTGTGTTGAACGTTGGTTGTTTATTTCATAAACCCTAGATACATATTTATAGTCCAAGGGACTTTCTAATTCGGGCGTGCACCTAACCGTGCACGGGCAAAACTCTGACTCCTAACCGACACGTAATCTAATATGTTACAGATACAAGGGCAAACTAGCCCAAACTTTGCATGTAAGGCCGATTCACGTATTTCTCCTATATATATATATATTCTTCAAGCCCATCTTGATCACGGCCCACCTCTGATCCGGTCAAATTCTGGTGATAACACATGCCCCCCTGGTTTTGGAAATGTCATTTCCGAAATCATCATGCCTATCCCTCATCGGGTCATGTCATGGCGTCTTGCCTCCTTGACTTTATCACCAATCTAAAAACTGAAGGAATGTCTTCACTTAACCCTGCCGATAGCCAGAGTCAGGTACTCCCCAAAAGAGCCGATGGTATCACATCAGCCTCTACGATAAAACGGGAGCAAGGCCAACCTAACTGCCTCTCCAAACGGTAACCTGCGCCCTTCGTCTGAGAAACTCAGATCCCCAAATCGCCGCCCAAACAGCTCTACGGATCTCAGATCTCAGCCGCGCCGTCCCGATCCCTCAGCGCATCTAATGGCGGAATCATCCAACGCCAACGCCATGGTCTCCCGGTCCGAAGGTAATCCTCAACAGCCCCCTTGCCACATGCATCAATGTCAGGAGTAAACAGCAAACACCTGAATTAATGTTCTATTCCACTATCAAATTTAGGTCTCAGACATCCTGCTGCCACATCCTTCTCTCGCAAATTCTATGTGCCTCGGTCCTCGTTCTTCCGAGAGTCCCGCCCTCTTAATTTCATGCGAAGCTAACAGGATCCCCTTCGTGAATCAGAACTTAGATCTGACCTCCTGGGCCGACTGCCTGCGAGCCTGGCCTAATCCCCCTGAGGGTTGGGTGACATGGTACAACAGAGTATCCAAAGCCCATTATGCCACCTGGGAAGCCATAGGGATAGCCGATGCCCTGTCATTATCATTGTCTCCTCTTGAGAAGAATGAAAACTACCAAACATTCCTTTTGGTGGTATTTGGGATGACTTGGTTCATGAGAATAATGAGATGCAGGATAATGTTGCACCAAATCATGGAAATATTGCACCTGGTGGTAATGCTGCTCCAGCTGCTGATGGGGAGCCCATGGTGCATACCCCTCCCCAAGCACTCGTGCGAACAGTCAAAACAGTCATAATCAGGATATTGAGCCTGCTGTGGAGGCAGCTGATGCTCTTGCAGCCTATCATAGCATGCTCACAGATGTTCTCAATTCTTTCCCAGATGCTTTGGGCAAACTTGGTAATGATAATGTTACAGGAGCTAGAATCCAGATGATTGATGTTACTGCTGAAGAATATTCAGAGAGAAAATGTGTTGTCACAGTATTCACTGCACAGCAGGCACCAGCTAATAAATCCTCTGTCACCATATCTGAGATCTATGATCAAGCCACTACTTCTGCTGTTCCTCCTTCACAGATTCTCCCTTCTGAAGAAATCCCTGATGTGGCTATGTCTGATGTCATGTATGAAAGCAACAATACTGTTATGGATACACCTATTGGCAAGAGGAAAAATGAGCAAGCCCCTGTGGATGTCAAGGAAGTCAGTGCGAGTAGAAGAATTGCTCGTTATCTCTGCTCGGTTACAAGGATAAAGAAGCTGCAGATGCAGCAATGGCAAGGGAACTTGAGAAAGAGCAGCAGAATGAAGCTAGAAAAGGAAAAGACAAGGGAAAGGAAAAAGAGAAGAAAAAGGCACTCGCAAAGGTTGCTAAGAAAAATCTCAACTCTGAATTTGATGTGGAGATTATTGATAGGACTCGCCCCTCCTCCTCCAGAACTACCAATCAAGATTGTTCAGAACATTGCAGTGGAACAGTGCCAGATCCCTCCTAGTGAGGTGACTGATGAAAAGCTTCTTGCCAAGAGTGGCTAAATGTATTGCCACCTTATTCCTGATAAGTGGGGTTGTCTGTCATACAACCTAGTTATCCCTAGTTTTTTTATCATGCTTCAGTTGTTCTTCATTAATGGAGGACAGTACTTTTGTTATATGTGACAATTCTTTTGTCACATTTGGTGATGCTGTTAGACATTTATGTGGTGACAGTGATGATACTTATTTTGGTCCTGTAATAATGGATATCTATGCTATGGTTATTATTAATATTTCTATGAGTTGCTCTTGTTCCTGTCATGTCAGTAATGATGATTTTTGGTGTATGATGGGACATAAATACACAACAATTATGATATGTGTTGGTATCATGGTTAAGACAGTCTGTTTTGCTGTTTATGAATACTATTTGAAAGGGAGTTTATCTGTGAGGAATATGATGTATGAGTGGTTAGTTATGCTGCCACTGGGCTGTTTTTACCACACAGAAGATTTTATTAAATGAGTATCTCATGGAATATACTAAACTCGGAATATTAGAGGGATTAATTCTCAGGAAAGGTGGGATGATATCAAACAAAGAGTGGAGGAATGTAACTGCAATATTATTTGCTTACAAGAAACAAAAAGGGAACATTTTGAATTGTCATATCTGAGGAACTTTTGTCACAAGAAGTTCAACAAATATGCTTTCACTCCCTCAATTGGTAGTTCTGGTGGCATTATTACAATATGGAATGGGAGTCTATTTGAGGGCACAATTATTTCTCAAAGCATTTTTCAAGTTACTGTGAAACTCAAATGTAGAATGTCTGGCAAAATCTGGTATCTAACCAACATCTATGGACCTGCTCACAATGAAAACAGAGAGGATTTCTTTAATTGGATGGCAGATCTTGACTCTTCTGATTACCACTACTGGATGATTATGGGTGACTTTAATTTAATCAGAAATCCATGTGATAGGAATAGGAGTGGAGGAGACTCAAATAATATGTTACTTTTCAACACTATCATACAAGTTCATGATCTTGAAGAAATACCACTAAAAGGAAGATCTTATACATGGAGCAATATGCAGCAGAATCCACTCTTGGAAAAACTTGATTGGGTGTTTACTTCTGCCTCATGGACATCTGAATTCCCCAATACTTTGTCCTATCCACTATCACGAATGGGGTCTGATCATATTCCTATACATGTGCAAATTGGTACTGATATTCCAAAAACAAACCTGTTCAGATTTGAAGACTATTGGATAGAGTTTGAAGGATTCCTAGATATTGTGAAAGTCAATTGGGAAACGGCTGCTTACTGTAAATGATTCTGCACTTATGTTAAATGGCAAATTCAAGAAGCTTAGAGTTGGGCTGAAGAAATGGAGCAGAAATTTCTCTAATTTGACTAAAATCATTACCAAGTGTAACTATACTCTAGCTCTTTTGGATGGATTGGAGGATCAAAGAAGATTATCTACTGTGGAGAAGAACTTTCGGAGAATTCGAATAATCATACAAGGAAATTAATGGAAGCAAAAAGAATTTATTGGAAGAATAGAGCAAAAATCAGATGGGCCACCCTGGGAGATGAAAACACAAGATATTTCCACACTATTGCAACTAAGAGCTATAGAAGAAATTTGATTACCTCCATTAAAGCTGCTGATGGGTCAGTAGTGTACAATCATGATCATAAAGCTGCAATCATTTGGGACTCATACAAGGAAAGACTAGGAGTCAGTGAAAATGCACAAATGCACATCAATCTTGAAAATATTATTCAACCAAGGGACTTGGCACATTTGGATACTCCTTTCACTAGGGAGGAAATTGATGATGTTATAAAAGAGTTTCCCCCGATAAAGCCCCGTGGCCTGATGGTTTTAATGGAAAATTCATGAAGAAGTGTTGGCAAATTATTAAAGAGGACTTCTATAAACTGATAGATGATTTCTATAATGAGAAAATCAACCTGGAAAGTATCAACACTGCCTTTATCACTCTTATACCTAAGGTAGCAGACCCTGAGAATATGAATGATTTTAGACCAATATCCTTGGTTAGTCTTCCTCTCAAAATTATTACAAAGCTTATGGCTAATAGAATGCAGAAGGAGATTATTTCTTTAGTTCATCAGAACCAGTATGGTTTTATTAAAGGGAGGAATATTCAGGATTGTCTTGGTTGGACTTTTGAGTATCTACATATATGTCATTTATCCAAGAGACCCATCATTATACTCAAAATTGACTTTGAGAAGGCATTTGATAAGGTGGATTATAATGCAGTTATTAGCATGTTGAGAGCAAGAGGATTTGGACAAAAGTGGGTAAAACTTGTATCCAACATTTTACACTCAGCATCTACATCAGTATTGTTAAATGGGGTACCAGGGAAGAAAATTATTTGCAAAAGAGGTGTGAGACAGGGGGATCCCCTATCACCTATTTTATTTGTCAACACTGCGGATTTGCTACAAAGTGCAATCAATGATGCATGGCAGAATGGAATTATTAGTCTCCCATCTGGTCGATGATTTTGGACAGAAATTTCCTATAGTTCAATATGAAGATGATACACTTATGATTATGCCAGCTGATAATAACCAACTAATCCACACTGAAGAATATTCTGCAAATATTCAGGTGCATCCATTGGACTACATGTGAATTATCACAAGACTACCCTTGTGCCTATCAATATTGATAATGAAAGAGCTACTGAACTGGCAAATATATTTGGATGCAAGGTTGAAAGCTTGCCATTTACATATTTGGGATTACCTCTTGGCACAACAAGGCCATCATTATCTGACCTTATGCCTATGGTTTCAAGAATTGATAAGAAGCTATCTGGAATTTCATCTCTGATGTCTTATACTGGGAAGCTTACATTATTAAACTCAGTGATTCAGTCTTTACCTATGTATGCAATGTGCTCATTTAAAGTACCAGTCACAATATTTGTTCACTTTGAAAAGAGTGGAAGACAATTTCTTTGGTCTGACAGAGAAAATAAAATTCAAGGAAAATGCTTAGCAAGCTGGGATATGATGTGCAAACCAAAAGATCAAGGAGGGCTAGGAATCTTGAACCTCAGAATACAGAATCAGGCCCTTCTCATGAAAAACCTGCACAAGTTCTATAACAATGCAGACATCCCTTGGGTCAAATTGATATGGCATGCTTATTATGAAAACAGAGGCACCCCACAATCAATCAGCACAAAGGCCTCCTTTTGGTGGAGAGACTGTTTGACTTTTCAGGATAAATACAAGGAGATGGTAAATGTGGATATAAATAATGGAAAATCAGTGATCCTATGGAAGGACAGTTGGAATAGTGATATCAGGCAGGACATATATCCCCATCTACACTCATTTGCTAAGAACCAGAAGATCACAATCCAAAAGGCAGTTGAAGTTTCTAATGAAAATATATATGATATGTTCCATCTTTCCCTCAGCACTGTTGCTCATGAAGAACTACACAATCTGGAACATGAATTACTGGACTTAAACATTTCAGCAATGGATGATATTTGGTCTTTCAATTGGGGCAATAATTTTTCTACAAAGAAGGTTTACAAGGAACTTATTGGTAATCACTCACCACCAGATTGCATCACTTCAATATGGAAAACTTGTAACATTCCTAGGCATAAATTCTTTGCCTGGCTCTTACTCAATGGTAGACTCAATACAAAGGAAATGATGAAGCACAAGCACTTTTATGTGGAGTTCTCTGATTGCATCTTATGTGAGGCTTGCCCTGAGGAAACAAATATGCACTTATTCTTTGAATGTACTTTCAGTCAAAGCTTCTGGTGGGCTCTTGGTATAGAATGGAATGTTGATCTGGATCTCTATCAGATGATGAAAGATGCCAAAAGAAGGATGTCCTTGGATTTCTTTATGGAAATAATGATCATAGGATGTTGGAGTATTTGGGACCAACGAAATGATGCTATATTCAATGGGAATCCGCCAAATATTCAGAGATGTATTAGCAAATTTAGAGCCACTTTCACTCTAACTATGCATAGAGCTAAGCCTAGTCTTAAGGAAGGGATGCAATCATGGATTGACACCCTATGAACATGTAATAAGTGTTTCACCATTGTAAATATTCACCCCATTATTTAATAGAAAATGACACAGTAGGGAGCCTTTCCCTACTGTATTTGTGTCAAAAAAAAAAGAAGAATGAAAATATTCTGAAAACCATCGGCTATTTCTGGTCTGACGCACTGAACTGCTTCATGTTTGGCCATGGCCATATGACACCAACCCTGATGGATGTGACCATGATCACAGGCCTAGACATTGCATCCCCAAGCCCTTCTGCATTCAAACTGCCGAAAGTCCCTTTCACCCTTTCTTCTAAAAAAGAGTGTACCAGTTGGGGTGCCTACCTCAATCGTTATATGAAGACCAAAGGCCCTGTGACGGAGAGAGAACACACAGCCTTCCTGAACTTTTGGTTGGAACACTTCATATTCTATGGCCCATCACTTGCCCCTACCAAGAATTACCTTTCCCTAGCCTATGAACTGGCCAAAGGCACCCATCTTGGCCTAGGCAAGCTGTTCCTTGGAGAGGTCTATCGATCTCTTCAACTGATGTCCGTCAAACCGTTCTCTCAAAAGACAGTTAAAACTGGCGGTCCCTGGTGGTTTATTCAGTTATGGGCGCAGCTATACTTTCAGAACCAGATCCCAGACCTCGCACCTTTGACCTCCTGCACCTTTCCGGATGCTAACGGAAAGGATATCCGATGTACCAGCTATGGCCAAGCTTTGTATGGTCTCCCAGGCAGTAGGTTGATCCCTAAGGAAGCAGCAGGGTGGTTCAAGATCTTCTTCCAAGGTTTGGACAACCCCCTGTTCTTTCCTTATACTGAACCGGAGAATTTTGAAAATCCAATCTCCTTTCGATTGGATAACTTTGCCGATGACGATAGCACCCAGCATCTGTATTCCATCATGATTCGCCCTTGCTTCCTCCCTGTTGGCATGAGTACCTCGAACCGGATCATCAAGCCTGGTTATGAGTGTTATCAACCGGTAGTGGTAGCCCGACAGCTCGGTCTCGGGAGGTGCCTCCACACTTCTTCTTACACCACTCGACGAGCAAGCAGAGCTGAACTGCCTGACATCCTTCCTGGCCAAAGGTGTTACACCTTCTTTGATGCTTTGGCCATCCCAATTCCCCACGACCTCCGTTTCTCCTTCACTACCGACGGTTTCGAGACTTGGTGGTCCATGTGGAAAACCCATGTCTTCAGAAGGGCTTTAGGACCGCTGTTGAGACAACTTGATGCCGAGTACGACATCCCCGCAGACGAGGTACCATCACTCAAATATTTCTTGTAACTGCTTATGGTAATTGCCTGTGACCTGACTCCATCTCCTGGCAGCAACAAGATGGCCCAGCTCCCAAGCAAGCCGATGGCTCCCCCTTCGTATTCCTTCCTCCGGCCCCAGTGGTTCTCTTCTGCCAGAGCTCGCCATCTCTGAAGAAAGTCATAATGCAGAGCCAGCCGATTTCTCCGAAATCGGCTCCCAAGAGTAAAGCAACTTCGGGGCCAGTTGCCCCCCGAGCCTCGACTCAGGCGAGGACGGCAGTGAGGAAGGTGGCTGTCAGGAAGACCCTGAAGCGCAAAGCTCCTGCCCAGGAAAGCTTGCACATAAGTTGATCCGTATCTTGATCGAACACATTTGCCTTCCCAACCTTTGTAACATGGTTGTACCTCTTCTTTCAGGCTTCCACTGAAGAGAACTCCAGTGAGGGAGCACAGTCCAGTCCAAGGGACTCCTCCCCAGGTGATACAGAAAGATCCACCACACAGAGCCAGACGGATTCGCCAACGTCGGCTTCTCGGAAAAGGTCGACTTCCGAGCCTGCTGTCCTTCAGGTTCCGATCCAAACGAGGTCACGCATGAAGCGTCGATGCGTCAAAAGGGCTCGCACAGGCCCACAAATCTCCTCGCCGAGCCAGGGAGTTTCAAATGTAATACCCTCAACAGCTCGTGCTCCACATCGTCTTGTCACTAATTGGATTGCCTCACCATTTCCCTTGCAGACTGATGGGACTTCTAGCGGGGACGTTGAAGAGGTGCCGATGCCATCTGCTACCCTTGGCCTATCCAACTCGCCAAGCGTGACTGACCAAGTGGCTAACCTGGCCCAAACTACCGCAAAGCCGATTGTCACAACATCGGCTTCCCTTCCTTTCTTGGGAGAGGTAAGCTCGACTCTTTCTTTCGGGCCTACTCTTTTCCTTTATCGTATGCTCATGCTGCTCTTGCTCGTCTGTCAGGGGTGTGATCCTTCGAGCTTGCTGACATTCGACCCCGACTCCATCGAGCCAGCTGTTCCCAAAGCAGGTGAAGAGCCAGACCCTAGCGCGGTCGATGGCCCGCTCCAGCGTCTCAAAGTTTTGCTCTCCTCCTCGGTCGATACCCTGGTCGAGAACCCCGAGGCAATCAAAGGCATCCTCGAGGACATCCAGCCCCGTCTCCCAGTGACGCTGCAGGTTAAGCTCTGGCCGGCAATGTCTTTGTCAGTTTTCAGGTCAAGGGTGCAGTCGGCTCGCCAAAGGATCACTCTTCGCCGCGCCCAACTCCCGTTGAGAGCCGATATTGCAGACAAATGTCAACGGCTCAACGAGAAGAAAGCCGCTTTAGACGCCAAGACCGCCACTTCTACTCGTAGTGTCAAACTTGAGACCTTGCGCAAGGAACTCGGAGGACCTTGAAAAGAGGGTCCGGGAGACCAAACAACTTATCCAAGATGAGGAATCCTCATTGCTCGCTCCCAAGAGGAAGCAAAAGGTCTCACAGCTGATCCGAAGACCGACCTGGCTGAAGTCGTGCCCCGAGCAGCCAGCTGGTGATGGGAAGAGACGAGGACGACGAGGCCGAGATCGCCGAGGTGGATCGAATCCGTGCCGATGCTCTTCACGCCCTTAATGCTTTTCTTCAGTAGGGCCTCCTTGTGTAAACTGATGCATGTAAACTTGCTTCGCTGTACTTGTCAAAATCGACTGCCGTGCATCGACTTTCTTATCACTCTGAAGGATTTGATTTTTTTTTACTGGCCAATTTCCCTATCGGCCACCAATATTCCTCCGCACATGCTCAATGGTGTCGCGCACGCTCATATGATTACGTGCCCCCCGAGCCGATTCGCCGTGTAATCGCTGACATCGGCTCTATGGTTAGCCAAGATACTACGATGTGAACGTCGGCTTTGTTAGGAACAATGTGGATTTCTTCCAGTGCATCAGCCGACGCATCCCATTGCCCATTAGATCGACGTTAGACCGAAAGCAAGGTGAGGATGATTTTGGCCGATTCCGAGAATCGGCCTCTATGTTAGTAGGTCCACGAAGGTCTGGCGATGTTTCTTCACAGATCTTTGGTCCCATGCAAAGCAATCTGGGTATTCTTTTAATAGAGCAATCATCTGACTCCTGAGCTGTGGATCCAACTTCCTGCTGATAAAAGTTGGCCGAGGCTTATCCCCAGGGCCGATGTCGACTTCCTCCAGCTCATCAGCCGAGGTGAACCCATACCCTAGCTTTCCGTCACCTGTGAGGTCGACGCCGAATACTGGGAGAGCCGGTGGTGCGTATAATACGGTCCGATCGCTGGAATCGGCCTCCATCTTGATCATCACCAGGATCTTGTGGCAGTGTCGGGGCCGATCGCGTGGACCAGCTCCCTCTTCATCCTTGCTATGAGAGCAGCTGCTCTCATCACTACCCTTACCAGGGCGGTACCCAAGTTCTACCATGTTGACGCTGGTGCCATGGGAGCGGGTTCTGTGGAAAGAGCCGATGAGTTCGGCTTCGAGGACCGCCTTGATCTCGTCATGCTTCTTCTTGAGCTCGTCAGTCAGATCCTCGTACTTGACCGGAGTGCTTTCCGCCATCTCGGATGTAGATGGCGATGCGGTGGATGTCGAAGATTGTCCCACCGGGCGTGCCGGAATGTGTTGCGGTCGAAACCCACCGGCGGGCAGCGACCGGCAACACCGTAGAGCCGGGAACAACTAGGGCTGCGGCTGGCCCAGGTCCCTCGCAGCGACGGCCCGCAAAGCCTCCCGGTCACACGTCCGATGCCTGCCGCAAGGGCGTGCCACCTGACCTATACCTGGCCAGGAAGGTGTTGGATGATGCCTCGCTTAGTTTCCGCATGGCATACACGTAAACGTTAAATACGAGCCTCGATCGGCTCTCGGGTTATCCCGTGAATCGGCTCAAAGAGCCGATCCACCCATGATTCGTACAAGGTGTCCGAATATATGGTGGTCCTGCTTGATCAAGATAAAGTTAAAACGATCTACGACGATTTAGGGTTTTCACCGCATAATCGGATCATCCTACTCACGATTGGGCCTCGCGCTCGCGTACGGTGACCGTAAGCCGATCCTAGACAGGGCCTAAAAACCAACACGAGGTTGATCCCCGGAACATCCTCGTCTAGGGCTAGCAAACTACACCCTACACGCCGCTGGATCCTCCAACCCTTTGTAAGGCCTAACTATTGCGGATGTTAAACTAATCCTTGGAGAACAAGGAGCAACCGTAACGGATCGGATCTACTAAACTATGATCAAGCGGGTGCCGCCCCTACACCTAAGACAGTGTAAGGGCGGCTAGATGTATAAGGGTTGCACTACGACAACATATGATACGAAGAACAATGCTAACCCTAACACATCTAAGATAACTACGTTGCTCACCATCAAAAAGGCTTCAAGCACGAGCAACGCATGAACAACGTAGGTAGGCTTAGCTGCCTAGATCGCAAGATGCAATCTAGGCAGCATGGTGCTAACCGGAGAAACCCTCGAGACGAAGGAGTTGGCGATGCGCCGAGATTTGTTTGTGTTGAACGTTGGTTGTTTATTTCATAAACCCTAGATACATATTTATAGTCCAAGGGACTTTCTAATTCGGGCGTGCACCTAACCGTGCACGGGCAAAACTCTGACTCCTAACCGACACGTAATCTAATATGTTACAGATACAAGGGCAAACTAGCCCAAACTTTGCATGTAAGGCCGATTCACGTATTTCTCCTATATATATTCTTCAAGCCCATCTTGATCACGGCCCACCTCTGATTCGGTCAAATTCTGGTGATAACACCTTCTGCCACACCAAACTTCTCATAAACTTCATTAGAGGGGTTAGTACTCAAAAAACTTTAATCCACTTTAGTTCTGTAGTGACACATTGCAAAAAAAAAACTCAATAAAACATTAACTACAGCTCTCCACGTCTAGAAAGCCTTACTTAAAGTCCACAAGAGACAATGCAAAAAACAGAGACAGAATCTGTCAAAACAGAACAACCAGTAAACATGAATTCTTTCGAGGTACTTCCGTTGCTCAAATCAGAAAACTCAAAACTAATGAAAGTTGTGTACATATCTGAGGATAACGCATGAATTTTTTCAGAACGTATCCATTTTTCTGGAATTAGTATAGCTCAAAACAGTGGACAGCAAAAATCTGTCCCTGCGCAGAAATCCAAATCTAGCATCAACTTTCTATTAGAGACTTTACTTGGCACAACAATGCGATAAAATAAAGATACAAATGAGTAGTTACAGAAGTAAGAAAGCTCCTTGACTCAAAAAATAAAAGAAAAATTGCAGAAATAAAATAATGGGTTGTCTCCCATAAGCGCTATTCTTTAACGCCTTTCAGCTAGGCGCAGAAGATTTTAATGATGCTCACATGAAAATAGAAATTGAAGCAAAAGGAGCATCAACAAGCAAATTCAAAACACATTTAAGACTAACCCACTTCATATGCATAAGAATCTTGTACACAAATAAATTCATGAAGAACAAAGTGACAAGCATAGGAAGATAAAACACGAGTAACTTCAAAATTTTCAGCATGTCGAGAGGTGTTTTAGTAACATGAAAATTTCTACAACCATATTTCCTCTCTCATAATAATTTCCAATAGCATCATGAACAAACACAACAATATAACTATCACATACAACATGCTTTTCATGATCTACAAACACATAATTTTTATCAAGCTCAAAAATAGTGGGTTCAAAACTTTCAAACCCACTTTTTAATAATCTATAACAAGATGATTTATCATTCTCAAGAGATATGGGACTCCTAGATAAAGTCAAGACCTCTCCAATCCCATTCTCATTAGTAGTACAATTAATATTATCAAGTAACATATGACCATCATCTAGAGCTTTATCATAAACATTTGCTAAGCAAAACTCTTTAGTACCATGCATTTCGATATCAGGCACAAACAAAGCATTATCATAAGATTTATCAAAATAGCATGGATTATCATAGATAATAGTAGCATAATTATTCTCACAAGTTTTACTCATAGGGAATATTTCAAGAGAATCCACAGGAACATAACATTCATCCTCCTTTGGTAAGCATGGAGGACAATCAAATAGTGTAAGAGATAAAGAGTTACTCTCATTAGAAGGTTGGCATGGGTAGCTAATCCATTCTTCCTCCTTTTGTTCATCACTCTCCTCCTCTTTTTCATCCAATGAGTTTTCAAGTTCATCAGTTTCTTCTTTCACAGGTTCCTGCAAATTGTGAGTGCATTCTTGTGCATGAATGAGTCTCTCTTTATAATCAATGATATAAGGATTATTGCTGTAATGTTCTATGCAATAATCAAGGATAGAAGAGACATAATCTTTAAGGTCCTTACAAACAATACAAGTTTCATAAGTTTTAGCCATGAAGGATTCTATCTCAGAGGCTCCCACAAATAAAACAAATTGTTCTACTTCTTCGAACCCAAGATGAATATAGTTATTCCAATGATAGTTCACAATTAAAACTTCTTCACTAAAGCCACATTGGAATTTAAGATGTTAAGTATCCTGTTTAGAGCAACAGTTTATATCATGACGTTTAAGCAAGATTTTAACAATTGTATTCAATTTTTATAACACGGCACTCATGACTTTACCCTTTCTTGATTCTCTATAATCTTCTATTATATTATTAAAACAGAAGACAAATAATGGCTCAGATTTAACGCTCAAAAAAGAACGGCTTGGATTTTAAAAAGCCACGCACAAAAAAAAACTGGAGCGTAACATGTACCAATACATAATATTTTGGACACAAAAAACTGTCACGTAAAAAAAATAGGTTGGTGGTGAACATGGTATTGATTTCCGGTTTGGATTCATGGCGTCTTGATTTGGAGAAATAAACTGATCTGATCCGGCTTTGTCGCAACAGAAATCTATTTAGTTGCAATCAGATAGTAGCTCGGTCCGTTGTAGGTCAAATAAATTCGTCTTTCGAGCGTCCGTCCTGGCTTTTTTTTCCTACGTCTGCCAATCCAAGTCAGATTCAGTTTGGAACACCAGGCTACCAGAGGAGATCAAAACGAACACCACATCCAGACGAGCTAATCTCATCGAAACAATGCATCCCCGCGACGAGCCCCAAGTTCCATCCGAAAACCCAAGCGCACGGACGGCAAGCTGACGATTTTTCATGGCGGACTGTACCACAAAGGAGTTCGAGTTCCACAGGCCGCTATATGTTGCACTCTCGCAGTCTAGCCGATATCAACGATCTTGAACGCCCGCTAATGCCCGCCCTATTCACGACGAGATTGACTTCTGCCGTGTGCCGGCGACATGGTCGACGTGTCCGATGGGCCCCATGTAGCATGCTCCCCACATGGTGATGCGACCTCCGGATGTAGAGACACGAGACGATGAGGAGCAGATGAAGGAAGGGCGGAGAGATAGGGAATTAGCAGTTTAGCACAACCTCCGCCCTGGATCGGCCTCTCACTTAGCCGCCGCGCTCAGCAAACATGCACGCCAACCACCCCATGACTCTCGCCAACAACGTCGCGAAGTTTGCCTGGTTTAGTAGTGGAGCCCAACAGATCGTTACTAGAAGAATTTGGTGACTTCCAGGATACTGCAATGACCATTAGGTTGGGCTCTGATATTTTTTCTGATCACGCCGGACTCAAGTTGAATGTCCAAGTCCATACTCCAGAATATAAGTTATGACGGACTGCTCAGTTCACCAAGGGGAATTAAACAATTCATGTCCTTTCCTTGAAGCAACATGCATCTTCCATCCAAAGGATTTTGATGAAGGTACATATATACTGAAGTATATCTAAGAGGGCTGATACATCATATATATGGAGAGAAGAGTAATTACACTGGTGGAAAAACAGGCTTCGGGTGAGCCCCATAAGTCGCGACGTTGTAGGAACCGCGACTAATGGTACCTTTAGTCGCGGTTCGGGAGGCGAACCGCGACCAAAGGCCTGGGCCCAGGGCGCTCGGTGGCCAACCGGTGCACGTGGGGGGCTTTAGTCGCGGTTGGCTAGGCCAACCGCGACTAAAGGTGCCCGAAGGCCTTTAGTCGCGGTTGGCCAGGCCAACCGGGACTAAATCCCCTCCCCTATATATACCCACCCAGCAGCCAACACTTAGCCATTTGGTGCCATTCTCTTCACAAGCTTCACAAGTGGGTGTTAGGTTTGCTTTTGGTTCCTCTTATGCACATAAGGTGTTTGATGAAATGCCCCAAGAGCATGAAACAAACATGATATGAAGTGTTGGAGCCACACTTGAGCTTTCTCATTTATTTTTTCCTCCTCGATCGCGGTTAGCAACTTGAACCTTTGATGTGTCGTTGATAAAATGTGCATGTGTGTGTAGTTCATTGTTTAATTTATATTGTTTGTAGCTAGTTAGTTTAACAAATGCATGATGGTTAATTATATATTTTATATTATAATAATGCAGATGAATCGACAATGGATGTACGGTAACCGACTCTCCGGCGAGTTCAGTGCGGGTTTGAAAGATTTCCTCGTAGTGGCCAATGCGAACAAGCAGGGGGGTTTTGTTATCCGTCCATGTGTTAAATGTAAGAATCAGAATGGTTACTCTTCCTCAAGAGATGTTCACATGCACCTGCTTCGGCACGGTTTCATGCCAAGCTATAATTGTTGGACCAAGCATGGAGAAAGAGGGGTTATAATGGAAGAAGATGAAGAAGGGGATGATTTCAATGATGAAAGCTATCTTGCTCATTTCGGTGATACTTTCATGGAGGATGTCGAAGGTGAAGGGGAAGGTGAAGGGGAAGGTGAAGAAGAGGCACGTGATGATCCCGTTGATGATCTTGGTCGGACCATTGCTGATGCACGGAGACGCTGCGAAACTGAAAAAGAGAGGGAGAATTTGGATCGCATGTTAGAGGATCACAGGAAGGCGATGTACCCCGGATGCGATGATGGTCTGAAAAAGCTGGGCTGCACACCTGGATTTGCTGAGATGGAAGGCACAGGCAGGTGTAGGCTGACTCAGCATTTGAAAACTTGCTTGAAAATGTTGAAGAATATGTTTCCAAAGAATAACGAGTTGCCCGCCACTACGTACGAAGCAAAGAAGGTTGTCTCGCCCTCTAGGTTTAGAGGTTCTGAAGATACATGCATGCATCAACGATTGCATCCTCTACCGCGGTGAATACGAGAATTTGAATGAATGCCCGGTATGCACCGCATTGCGTTATAAGATCGAGGCGATGACCCCGGTGACGATGTTGAGGGCCAGAAACCCGGGAAGAGGGTTCCCGCCAAGGTGATGTGGTATGCTCCTATAATACCACGGTTGAAACGTCCGTTCGAGAACAAAGAGCATGCCAAGTTGTTGCGATGGCACAAAGAGGACCAGTAAGTCGGACGGGGAGTTGAGACACCCCGCGGATGGAACGCAATGGAGAAAGATCGACAGAGAGTTCAAAGATTTTGCAGCTGACGCAAGGAACATAAGATTTGGTCTAAGTACGGATGGCATGAATCCTTTTGGCGAGCAGAGCTCCAGCCATAGCACCTGGCCCGTGACTCTATGCATCTACAACCTTCCTCCTTGGTTGTGCATGAAGCGGAAGTTCATTATGATGCCGGTGCTCATCCAAGGTCCGAAGCAACCCGGCAACGACATCGATGTGTACCTAAGGCCATTAGTTGATGAACTTTTACAGCTGTGGGGCAGACCTGGTGTCCGTGTGTGGGATGAGCACAAAGAAGAGGAATTTGACCTACGAGCGTTGCTTTTCGTAACCATCAACGATTGGCCTGCTCTTAGTAACCTTTCGGGACCGTCAAATAAGGGATACAATGCATGCACGCACCTGCTTACATGAGACCGAAAGTGTACATTTGCCAAATTGTAAGAAGAACGTGTACCTTGGGCATCGTCGACTTCTTCCGAAAGGTCATCCAAGTAAGAAAGAAAGGCAAGCATTACAACGGCAAGGCAGATCACCGGCCGAAGCCTGCGGAACACACTGGTGCTGAGGTATTTGATATGGTCAAGGGTTTGAAAGTCATCTTTGGAAAGGGTCCCGGCGGACAATCAGTTCCGAAGGGAGCTGACGGGCACGTAGCCATGTGGAAGAAGAAATCTATATTCTGGGAGCTAGAATATTGGAAAGTCCTAGAAGCCCGCTCCGCAATCGACGTGATGCACGTTACCAAGAATATTTGCGTGAACATCCTAAGCTTCTTGGGCGTGTATGGGAAGTCAAATGATACAAAGGAAGCACGGCAGGACCAAGCAAAGTTTGAAAGACCCCGATGACCCGCATCCGGAACAGTTTCAAGGTCGTGCCGCCTACGCTCCGACCAAAGAAGAGAAGGTCATCTTTTTGAATGCCCGAGCAGTATGAAGGTCCCGTCAGGATTCTCGTCCAATATAAAGGGAATAATAAACATGGCGGAGAAAAAGTTCCAAAACCTGAAGTCTCACGACCGCCACGTGATTATGACGCAATTGCTTCCGATTGCTTTGAGGGGCTCTCTGCCGGAAAATGTTCGAGTAGCCATTGTGAAGCTATGTGCATTCCTCAATGCAATCTCTCGGAAGGTAATCAATCCGAAGTTCTACCACGGTTACAGAACGATGTGATCCAATGTCTTGTCGGTTTCGAGTTGGTGTTCCCGCCATCCTTCTTCAATATTATGACGCACCTCCTCGGTTCACCTAGTCGATGAGATTTCCATTCTCGGTCCCGTATTTCTACACAATATGTTCCCCTTCGAGAGGTTCATGGGAGTATTAAAGAAATATGTTCGTAACCGTGCTAGGCCGGAAGGAAGCATCGCCAAGGGCTATGGAAATGAGGAGGTAATTGAGTTTTGTGTTGACTTTGTTCCTGACCTTAAGCCGATTGGTCTTCCTCAATCGCGGCACGAGGGGAGACTAAGTGGAAAAGGCACGATCGGAAGGAAATCAATGATATGTATGGACGGCCATTCTCCGATCGAAGCACACCACACGGTTCGACCAATTCCAGCTTGGTGGCTCCGTACTTTGAGAAACACAAGAATATTTTACGCTCGGACAACCCCGGGAAGCCCGAATCCTGGATTAGGAAGGCCCACATGGAGACTTTCGGCAGTTGGTTGAGAAAACATTTAATGAGTGACAATAAGGTTGTAGATCAGCTGTACATGTTGGCCAAGACACCATCTTCGACTATAACGACTTTCCAAGGGTACGAGATAAATGGGAATACATTTTACACGATCGCCCAAGATAAAAAGAGCACCAACCAAAACAGTGGTGTCCGCTTTGATGCAAGCAACCGAGAATGGGCAAAAGGTCACATATTATGGTTACATAGAGGAGATATGGGAACTTGACTATGGACCCTCCTTTAGGGTCCCTTTGTTCCGGTGCAAATGGTTCAAGCTAACAGGAGGTGGGGTAAAGGTGGACCAGCAATACGGAATGACAATGGTGGATTTCAACAATCTTGGTTACCTTGACGAACCATTCGTCCTAGCGAAAGATGTCGCTCAGGTTTTCTATGTGAAGGACATGAGTAGCAAACCGAGGAAACGGAAAGATAAGAAAACGATCAGTACATCATGCGATGATCCAAAGCGCCACATTGTTCTTCCAGGGAAAAGAAACATCGTGGGAGTGGAGGACAAGACAGACATGTCAGAAGATTATAATATGTTTGCTGAAATTCCGCCCTTCAAAGTGAACACCGACCCAAGCATTAAGTTAAATGATGAGGATGCTCCATGGATACGGCACAATCGTAAGCAAGCGGGGACACAAGGGAAGAAATGATGTGTAATAATTTATTGTACCAAACTTTGTTGAATGAATCATGTGAATTATATTACCCGTGATGTGTTTGGTGTCCATTTTCGAATGATTCAATTGACTCGAGATAGCACCGATGATACATGAAATTTGGAGTGACTAAGTCATACTCCTGCATACATGAAATTTGGAGTGACTAAGTCATACTCCCGCATATAGGAAATTTGGAGTGACTAAGTCATACTCCCGCATACATGAAATTTGGAGTGATTTAGTCATACTCCCGCCTAGGCGTATAATATGCATACTCGTAGTCTTCATAGCCGCCGCCGTTGTACCGGTAGTCGTCGCCTTCTAAGTTGCCGGCGTCGTCGCCGCTCGCTGTCGTCCGTCGTCGCCGGCGGCGCTCGTGGCTCGAGCCGAGGGTAGCGCAGGCGGGGGATATCGCCGGCCGTGATGTAGTCCATGACGCTCTGCGAGTCCGGCCGTACCACCATAGCCGACGGCCGGCCTCGTGGAAGTTTCCGGGAGGCGGACCGTCCTCCTCATACTCGGCGAGCGCCCTCTCACGCCGATTGATGAAGAAGGCGTCCCAAGTATGCTGGTTATCGGGATGCCGGCGGGGATTCATCCGCTGCTCCGGCGTGAGGTCGAGGTAGTAGTGGTTCGTGATGGCCGCCCGGCGCGCAGTACCCGAGGGACGGGAGGGACCGGCACGCCGCCGGCGCTTAGGCTCCGGCCTGGCGGGGACGCGGTAGCCCGGAGGGCAAGGGTAGTTCGAGGCGCAAAGCTCCTCCACCTCGCTGGTAGGTTAGAGTGGGTGCGGTGGAAGCCATGAGAGAGTGATGAGAGATTGTAGAGATGTGATGCTGGCCAAGCCGGGCTACCTATATGTAGTGACAAATGGCGGGAAAAATGGGAGCGGGAAGACAGGAGGCGGGAAGAAAGAGGCGGGGAGAAAGTGGCGGGAAGAAATTGGCGGGAAAAAATTGGCGGGAAGAAAGAGGCCGGAAGAAATTGGCGGGAAACAATTGGCGGGAAGAAAGAGGCGGGAAGACAGGGAAGAAATGGCGGGAAGACGAGGAGGGAAGAGGGGGTCGGCGGAAAGAGGCGGGAAGAGGGGGCCAACGAACTTTTGAATTGAATTAGTTTTATTTTTATGAATTTTTGATAATTTGTATTTTTAAATTTTTGAATTGAATTAGTTTTATTTTTATGAATTTTTTGATATATTATATGTATTTCAAACATTTTGAATTGAATTAGTTTTATTTTTATGAATTTTTTGATATATTATATATATTTTTAACATATTGAATTGAATTAGTTTTATTTTTCTTAATTTTTTGATATATTATTTGTATTTTTAACATATTGAAATGAATTAGTTTTATTTTTCTGATTTTTTTGATATATAATTTGTATTTTTAAAATTTTGAAATGAATTAGTTTTATTTTTCTGATTTTTTTGATATATTATTTGTATTTTTAAGAATTTGAATTGAATTAGTTTTATTTTTCTGATTTTTTTGATATATTATTTGTATTTTTAAGAATTTGAATTGAATTAGTTTTATTTTTCTGATTTTTTTGATATATTATTTGTATTTTTAAGAATTTGAATTGAATTAGTTTTATTTTTCTGATTTTTTTGATATATTATTTGTATTTTTAAGAATTTGAATTGAATTAGTTTTATTTTTCTGAATTTTTTGATATATTATTTGTATTTTATGATTCTGAAATGAATTAGTTTTATTTTCTGAATTGAAAAAGAAAAGTAATTTGAAAAAGACCTTTAGTCGCGGTTGGCCTCGCCAACCGCGACTAAAGGTTCCTTCAGCGCGGGAACGAAAAACCCGGCGAAAAACCCTTTAGTCGCGGTTGGTCTGGCCAACCGCGACTAAAGGGTACCCTTTAGTCGCGGGTCTCGTCCCCAACCGCGACTAAAGGGGGGGGGACTATAAATTCTAGCGCCGAACCGCCGCGTCGAACACTTCGCCATCGTCTTCATCGCGCGCCTGGAGGAGGGAGATCGCCGTACCGCCGTTCGTCTCCGCGCCGCCGTACCGCCGCCGTTCGTCTCCGCGCCGCCGTTCGTCTCCGCGCCGCCGTTCTTCTCCGCGCCGCCCTTCCTCCTTCTCCGCCCTGCGCCCCTCCGCTCCTTCTCCGCCCTGCGCGCGCGCGCGACGACGACGTTTAGCCGGGGCCGCCGCCGGCCGCCGCACGCCTAGCTGCCGCCCGCCCCCGCCTCGGCGTGCCCCCTGCCCTGCGCGCGCGCCGCGCTCCCCTGCCGCGGCCCCCCCGTTCGCCGGCCACAGAGAGAGGCGGCGCCGCCCCCCGTTCGACCGCCCGCGCGTTTTTTTTTTCTTTTTTTGTTAAGGGAGAGGAAGAGAGATCGAGGGCCGGCCGCCGCCGGATTTTTTTTTTGTTATGTTTGTTATTTTAATTTTAACTATATACTTAACAAAAAAAACTTAAAATTTTGTAAACTTAACAAAAAGAACTATAAACTTAAAAAGAACTAAATTTTGTAAACTTAACAAAAAGAACTATAAACTTAAAAAGAACTTATCATAAAAGTTTTCGGGACTATATACTTAACAAAAAGAACTATAAACTTAAAAAGAACTAAATTTTAAGAACTTAAAAAGAACTAAATTTTAACTATATACTTAACAAAAAGAACTTAAAAAACTTAAAATTTTGTAATTTTGTAATTATGTTTGTTATTTTTAATTTTAACTATATAATTAACTATAACTCCTTCGTCGTTGTCGCCGTGGTGTCGCCGCCGTACCGTCGCCAACACCGTCAACGCCGTCAAACGCTACCTATTCATAAAAATGTAACGCCGTCAACGCTACCGCCTCTATTCAACGCGCCAACGCCAACGCCGTGAACGCGCCACCGCCACCGCGAGGGTTATGTGTCCTCGTCACCGCCACCGCCCTTTCGCCACCGCCCTTTCGCCGGCACCACCGTTCTCTCGGTCACGCGATCACCGCGTCCCCCTCTCGCCTCCCTCGTCGCCCTCTCTCTTTATATGTAGAAGAGATGTGATAATGCTTGGCATATACACAATTAATTTGTTTTGACTACATGTTTTCAGGATCGACATATGGCGGACGATAGAGCTGACCCGATTCTCGGACAACTATGATCCGGACGCTGAAGACCATATGTTCGGCATCATAAAAGGCGATATTCCATTTGTGCCGACCGGAGAAGAAGAAGATGATATCTCTTCTTATCCGAACCTTGAGTGTGAAGATGAAGGGCGCCGTCAGCAAGATGATGCCGAAGAAACGTCGATAAACGACGATCTTCAATTGGAAGTAGCAACCACCTCCGGCGCCGAGGTATATATATATATATATTGAGCGTCTGGTGATACAACTAACTGATTTGAATAAATGTGTGTGTACTAACGCGCGCGACTCTCTTTCTTATTTTAGCCCTCGGCCGGATCGTCGAAAAAATCGAGTACGTCGTCAAAGCGTGGCGCAACCAAGACGTTGAAAGCAGGAGAAACATGCACCATCGATGTTGTCGACGAAGCAACCGGCAGGCCGCTGGAGCCCAGCAAGAACGCCACCAAGTTTGTCAGCCAATGCGGAGCCGTTGTTAGAGACAACGTCTCGATCACCCGCCAGGAGTGGAATGAGCCAAAGAAGGCACGTGTTGGTTTCACTTTTGTCGATAAGAGAGAAAAAAAGATTGCTTCAACAAGCTTATGGAACATTTCGTTCTACCTCCGGAATACCGCAAATACGATGAGGAGGGTAACAAGATTGCGGAAAACAAGAAGAGGCGCAAGCTAGTCAAACGAGTTCGCTCTTTCTAGGATGGCCAACGCATTCCGGAAATACAAGCAAAATCTAGCCCATGACTTTGTCAACCAGGGCAAGACTCCGGATTTCAAAGGACAATATGAGAAACTGCAACATGATTGGCCAGAATTTGTGAAGCAAAAGAAATCGGAGCAGTTCCTTGAACTATCGAAAAAAATAAGGAAAATGCGGCCAAGAAGGAGTACAATCATAAAATGGGGCCGAGGAGGGTATCGCTTTTGGCAGCCTAGGTGGGAGAAGATGGAGAACGAGCTGAGGGCGCGAGGAATCCGTCTAGGTACGGAGGGATGGGACCCAAGGGCCAAAAGCTGGTGGTGACGGGCATGGGGGATCGCTGAACCCGGAGACAGGGGAGTGTGTTTACCAGGGCAAAATAATTACACCCACCAAAAAGCTTATTGAGGCAATAAGGGATGCTCAAGAGGGGAAGATCAAGTTCAACAGAGAGAACGACGCCCTGACAAAAGCCCTCGGGAATCCTGAACACGGAGGACGTGTACGAGGCATGGGGCCCATTCCGTGGAAAATAGGGTTCCCCGAACGATGACCCGTACGTGTTACGTGAAGCCGTAAGAGAAAGATGGATCGGGAAAAAGATGTTGTGGCGCAGTTGGTAACGGAAATGGATGTGATGAAGAAAACCGTGAGTGTACTAGTAGCCGAAAGAGAGGCAGCTCGGGCGCGGCATGAAGATCATCCAATGGATCTCGAAGCCAGCAGCGGAGAAGAAGCAGCGTGGCTTCCACGGAGGCCTCACCGGCTGGTGCACCGACGATAGAAATTACTGCACCGGAGCCTCCGGTGGTCGAAATTACCGCACCGGAGCCTCCTCGCTACCCCGTGGACGATATAAAGGAGATGAAAGCATGTCATCTGTATTATCCTATCGGGAACATGTCCATGAAGGTAGCCATCGGCAGTGCTTTACCACTCGGAGCACTCCACCACAACAACCCCATTCAAGATGGCTATGCTCGTGTGACGGTGGAGGAGATAGTCCAAGGGTTTGAGGACCCGGACATTGACATTGCTACACCTGAAGGGGTGAAAAGACTTGGAGATGTCAAGCGCCAGTTCATTCTATGGCGGAAGAAATTTATCAAGTTTCCGGGCGAGGCGCCAACAAGTCCACCCCGTACGGTGGTGGTGGTGGCGGTGACGGTGACGGTGGCGGTGGCGGTGACGGTGGCGGTGGCGGTGACGGTGGCGGTGGTGCTTCACCTAATACACCTCATTCACGTCAGCCGACGCCGCTTGATACGTCTCCAACGTATCGATAATTTCTTGTGTTCCATGCCACATTATTGATGTTATCTACATGTTTTATGCACACTTTATGTCATATTCGTGCATTTTCTGGAACTAACCTATTAACAAGATGCCGAAGTGCCAGTTCCTGTTTTCTGCTGTTTTTGGTTTCAGAAATCCTAGTAAAGAAATATTCTCGGAATTGGACGAAATTAAAGCCCAGAGGCCTATTTTCTCACGAAGCTTCCGAAGTCCGAAGGAGAGACGAAGAGGGGCCACGGGGTGGCCAAACCCTAGGGCGGCGCGGCCCCACCCCTGGCCGCGCCGGCCGTGGTTTGGGCCCCCGTGCCGCCTCTTGACCTGCCCTTCCGCCTACAAATAGCCTCCGTGACGAAACCCCCGATGCCGAGAGCCACGATACGGAAAACATTGCTGAGACGCCGTCGCCGCCGATCCCATCTCGGGGGATCACGGAGATCGCCTCCGGCACCCTGCCGGAGAGGGGATTCATCTCCCGGAGGACTCTACACCGCCATGGTCGCCTCCGGAGTGATGAGTGAGTAGTCTACCCCTGGACTATGGGTCCATAGCGGTAGCTAGATGGTTGTCTTCTCCCCATTGTGCTATCATTGTCGGATCTTGTGAGCTGCCTATCATGATCAAGATCATCTATATGTAATTCTATATGTTGCGTTTGTTGGGATCCGATGAATAGAGAATACTTGTTATGTTGATTATCAAAGTTATGCTTATGTGTTGTTTATGATCTTGCATGCTCTCCGTTATTAGTAGATGCTACTGGCCAAGTAGATGCTTTTAACTCCAAGAGGGAGTACTTATGCTCGATAGTGGGTTCATGCTCGCATTGACACTGGGACGAGTGACGAGAAAGTTCTAAGGTTGTGTTGTGCTTTGTTGCCACTAGGGATAAAACATTGATGCTATGTCTAAGGATGTAGTTGTTGATTACATTACGCACCATACTTAATGCAATTGTACGTTGTTTGCAACTTAATGCTTGGAGGGGTTCGG
>NC_061513.1:2821908-2853315 GCF_022539505.1 Lolium rigidum
GGCCTCATGATACGTCTCCGACATATCGATAATTTCTTATGTTCCATGCCACATTATTGATGATATCTACATGTTTTATACACATTATATGTCGTATTTATGCATTTTCTGGCACAAACCTATTAACGAGATGCCGAAGAGCCAGCTTGTTGTTTTCACGCCGTTTTTGGTTTCGTAAATCCTAGTAAAGAAATATTCTCGGAATTGGACGAAATCAACGCCTGTGGTCCTATTTTGCCACGAAGCTTCCAGAAGACCGAAGAGAAGACGAAGTGGGGCCACGGGCGCCGCCACACTCAGGCGGCGCGGCCCAGGGAGGCCCGCGCGGCCCCGCCGTGTGGGGCCCCCGTGACCCTCTGACTCCGCCCTTCCGCCTACTTAAGGTCTTCGTCGCGAAACCCCCAAGCATCGAGAGCCACGATACGGAAACCTCATCGAGACGCCGCCGCCGCCAATCCCATCTCGGGGATTTCGGAGATCACCTCCGCACTCCCGGCCGCACCGACCTATGGTGTGGGCCCCTCGTGCCGCTCTTTACCTGCCCTTCCGCCTACAAATAGCCTCCGTCGCGAAACCCCCAGCACCGAGAGCCACGATACGGAAAACCCACCGAGACGCCGCCGCCGCCAATCCCATCTCGGGGGATTCTCGAGATCTCCTCCCGCACTCCCGCCGGAGAGGGGATTCATCTCCCGGAGGACTCTTCACCGCCATGGTCGCCTCCGGAGTGATGAGTGAGTAGTTCAACCCTGGACTATGGGTCCATATCAGTAGCTAGATGGTTGTCTTCTCCTCATTGTGCTTCATTGTTGGATCTTGTGAGCTGCCTAACATGATCAAGATCATCTATCCGTAATTCTATATGTTGTGTTTGTTCGGATCCGATGGATAGAGAATACTATGTTATGTTAATTATCAAGTTATTACCTATGTGTTGTTTATGATCTTGCATGCTCTCCGTTATTAGTAGAGGCTCTGGCCAAGTTTTTGCTCTTAACTCCAAGAGGGAGTATTTATGCTCGATAGTAGGTTCATGCCTCCATTGAATCTCGGGACAAGTGATGAAAAGTTCTAAGGTTGTGGATGTGCTGTTGCCACTAGGGATAAAACATTGATGCTATGTCTAAGGATGTAGTTATTGATTACATTACGCACCATACTTAATGCAATTGTCTCGTTGTTTTGCAACTTAATACTAGAAGGGGTTCGGATGATAACCCGAAGGTGGACTTTTTAGGCATAGATGCATGCCGGATAGCGGTCTATGTACTTTGTCGTAATGCCCAATTAAATCTCACTATATTTATCATGTCATGTATGTGCATTGTTATGCCCTCTCTATTTGTCAATTGCCCGACTGTAATTTGTTCACCCAACATGCTTTTATCTTATGGGAGAGACACCTCTAGTGAACTCGTGGACCCCGGTCCTATTCTTTACATCGCATACAATCTATCGCAATACTTGTTTTACCGTTTTCTTGCAAACAATCATCTTCCACACAATACGGTTAATCCTTTGTTACAGCAAGCCGGTGAGATTGACAACCTCACTCGCTTCGTTGGGGCAAAGTACTTTGGTTGTGTTGTGCGGTTCCACGTTGGCGCCGAATCTTCCGGTGTTGCGCCGCACTACATCCCGCCGCCATCAACCTTCAACGTGCTTCTTGACTCCTACTCGGTTCGATTAAACCTTGGTTTCTTATCGAGGGAAACTTGCCGCCGTGCGCATCACACCTTCCTCTTGGGGTTCCCAACGGACGTGTCAACTACACGCATCAAGCAAATTTCTGGCGCCGTTGCCGGGGAGATCAAGACACGCTGCAAGGGGAGTCTCCACTTCCCAATCTCTTTACTTTGTTTTTGTCTTGCTTTATTTTATTTATTACTTTGTTTGCTGCATTATATCAAAACACAAAAAAAAATTAGTTGCTAGTTTTACTTTAATTGCTATCTTGTTCGTTATATCAAAAACACAAAAAAATTAGTTACTTGCATTTACTTTATCTAGTTTGCTTTATTTACTACTGCTAAAATGGCCACTCCTGAAAATACTAAGTTGTGTGACTTCACAACCACAAATAATAATGATTTCTTATGCACACCTATTGCTCCACCTGCTACTACAAGCAGAATTCTTTGAAATTAAACCTGCTTTATCGAATCTTGTTATGCGAGAGCAATTTTCTCGGTGTTAGTTCTCGATGATGTCTCGCCCATCTTAATAATTTTGTTGAACTATGTGAAATGCAAAAGTATAAGGATGTAGATGGTGATATTATTAAATTGAAATTGTTTCCTTTCTCATTAAGAGGAAGAGCTAAAGATTGGTTGCTATCTCTGCCTAAGAATAGTATTGATTCCTGTACTAAATGCAAGGATGCTTTTATTGGTAGATATTATCCCCCTGCTAAAATTATATCTTTGAGAAGTAGCATAATGAATTTTAAACAATTGGATAATGAACATGTTGCTCAAGCTTGGGAAAGAATGAAATCTTTGGTTAAAAATTGCCCAACCCATGGATCGACTACTTGGATGATCATCCAAACCTTCTATGCAGGACTAAATTTTTCTTCGCGGAATTTATTGGATTCAGCTGCTGGAGGTACCTTTATGTCCATCACCTTGGGGGCGGCTACAAAGCTTCTTGATATTATGATGATTAATTACTCTGAATGGCACACGGAGAGAGCTCCACAAGGTAAGAAGGTAAATTCTGTTGAAAAATCCTCTTCCTTGAATGATAAGATTGATGCTATTATTTCTATGCTTGTGAATGATAGGACTAATGTTGATCCTAATAATGTTCCGTTAGCTTCATTGGTTGCTCAAAATTCTAGGCCATATCCTACTAATGGTAACTCTTATGGTAGATATGTTTCACCTAATGAGGAAAAGATGTTAGAAATTGAAACATCCACCAAGAGCTTTATGCAATCACAATATGAGCAAAATAAATTGTTTACTAAAACTATGAATGAACAATCTACCTTGTTGAAGAATATAGGAAATCAACTTGAAAATCTGAATATGGAGATTTCCAGGTTGCAAACTAAACTTGCAAATGCCGAAAACCGAATCTCATACATGTCTGCAGTCCACAATCTTCTTTAATTAATAAAATGGCTGCTAAACCTGAGGATATTGAAAATAAAATTGTTACTATAGCAAATGCCATCCAAGTTAGAATTAATGAGAATATAAGATTAATGGCTGAATTGCGTGCTAGGTGGGATAGAGAAGAAAATGAAAAACTAGCTAAAGAGAAAAATGTAGCTAAAGTTTGGACTATTACCACCACTAGCAATGCTAATGATTCACATGTTGCTGCACCTCCTACTATTAATGGTAAAATAATTGGTGTTGGCAATGTTTCTACTCCTAGTGCAAAGCGCGCAAAATTACCTGAAACTGCTAAAACTGCTGAAACTGCCTGTGATAAAACTGCTAAAAAAAATTCCAACATTGGGGATGATGATCCCATTGCTTTAGATTGTAATGATTTAGATTTTGATGATTGCCACATCTCTGAAGTTATAAAGTTCTTACAAAAACTTGCTAAGAGTCCCAATGCTAGCGCTGTAAACTTGGCTTTCACAAAACATATTACAAATGCTCTCATAAAAGCTAGAGAAGAGAAACTAAAACTTGAAACTTCTATTCCTAGAAAGCTAGAGGATGGTTGGGAGCCCATCATTAAAATGAGGGTCAATGATTTTGATTGTAATGCTTTATGTGATCTTGGTGCAAGTATTTCAGTTATGCCTAAGAAAGTCTATGATATGCTTGACTTGCCACCATTGAAAAACTGTTATTTGGATGTTAATCTCGCTGATAATTCTAAAAAGAAACCTTTGGGGAGAGTTCATAATGTTCATATTATGGTTAACAATAACCTTGTCCCCGTTGATTTTGTTGTCTTGCATATTGAATGCAATGCATCTTGCCCCATTATATTGGGAAGACCTTTTCTTCGAACCGTTGGTGCTACTATTGATATGAAAGAAGGTAATATTAAATATCAATTTCCTCTCAAGAAAGGTATGGAACACTTCCATAGAAAGAGAATGAAGTTACCTTATGATTCTATTATTAGAACAAATTATGATGTTGATGCTTCGTCTCTTGATGTTACTTGATATACACTTTCGCGCCTAGCTGAAAGGCGTTAAAGAAAAGCGCTTATGGGAGACAACCCATGTTTTTACTACAGTATTTTTGTTTTATATTTGAGTCTTGGAAGTTGTTTACTACTGTAGCAACCTCTGCTTATCTTAGTTTTGTGTTTTGTTGTGCCAAGTAAAGTCTTTGATAGTAAAGTGAATACTAGATTTGGATTATCATGCGCAGTAAACAGATTTCTTTGCTGTCACGAATCTGGGCCTAATTCTCTGTAGGCATCTCAGAAAATTAATCCAATTTACGTGAGTGATCCCCAGATATGTACGCAACTTTCATTCAATTTGGGCATTTTCATTTGAGCAAGTCAGGTGCCTCAATAAAATCCATCTTTACGGACTGTTCTGTTTTGACAGATTCTGCCTTTTATTTCGCATTGCCTCTTTTGCTATGTTGGATGAATTTCTTTGATCCATTAATGTCCAGGTAGCTTTATGCAATGTACAGAAGTGTTAAGAATGATTGTGTCACCTCTGAACATGTTAATTTTTATTGTGCACTAACCCTCTAATGAGTTGTTTCGAGTTTGGTGTGGAGGAAGTTTTCAAGGATCAAGAGAGGAGTATGATGCAATATGATCAAGGAGAGTGAAAGCTCTAAGCTTGGGGATGCCCCGGTGGTTCACCCCTGCATATTTTAAGAAGACTCAAGCGTCTAAGCTTGGGGATGCCGAAGGCATCCTCTTCTTCATCGACAACATTATCAGGTTCCTCCCCTGAAACTATATTTTTATTCCGTCACATCTTATGTGCTTTGCTTGGAGCGTCGGTTTGTTTTTGTTTTTGTTTGAATAAAATGGATCCTAGCATTCACTGTATGGGAGAGAGACACGCTCCGCTGTAGCATATGGACAAGTATGTCCTTAGGCTTTACTCATAATATTCATGGCGAAGTTTCTTCTTCGTTAGATTGTTATATGGTTGGAATTGGAAAATGCTACATGTAGTAATTCTAAAATGTATTGGATAATTTGATACTTGGCAATTGTTGTGCTCATGTTTAAGCTCTTGCATCATATACTTTGCACCCATTAATGAAGAAACACTTAGAGCTTGCTAATTTGGTTTGCATATTTGGTCTCTCTAAAGTCTAGATAATTTCTAGTATTGAGTTTTGAACAACAAGGAAGACGGTGTAGAGTCTTATAATGTTTACAATATGTCTTTTATGTGAGTTTTGCTGCACCGTTCATCCTTGTGTTTGTTTCAAATAAACCTTGCTAGCCTAAACCTTGTATCGAGAGGGAATACTTCTCATGCATCCAAAATCCTTGAGCCAACCACTATGCCATTTGTGTCCACCATACCTACCTACTACATGGTATTTCTCCGCCATTCCAAAGTAAATTGCTTGAGTGCTACCTTTAAAATTTCCATCATTCACCTTTTCAATATATAGCTCATGGGACAAATAGCTTAAAAACTATTGTGGTATTGAATATGTACTTATGCACTTTATCTCTTATTAAGTTGCTTGTTGTGCGATAACCATGTTTCTGGGGACGCCATCAACTATTCTTTGTTGAATATCATGTGAGTTGCTATGCATGTCCGTCTTGTCTCGAAGTAAGAGAGATCTACCACCTTAATGGTTGGAGCATACATATTGTTAGAGAAGAACATTGGGCCGCTAACTAAAGCCATGATTCATGGTGGAAGTTTCAGTTTTGGACATATATCCTCAATCTCATATGAGAATAATAATTGTTGCCACATGCTTATGCATTAAAGAGGAGTCCATTATCTGTTGTCCATGTTGTCCCGGTATGGATGTCTAAGTTGAGAATAATCAAAAGCGAGAAATCCAAAATGCGAGCTTTCTCCTTAGACCTTTGTACATGGCGGCATGGAGGTACCCCATTGTGACACTTGGTTAAAACATGTGTATTGTGATGATCCGGTAGTCCAAGCTAATTAGGACAAGGTGCGGGCACTATTAGTATACTATGCATGAGGCTTGCAACTTGAGATATAATTTACATAACTCATATGCTTTATTACTACCGTTGACAAAATTGTTTCATGTTTTCAAAATAAAAGCTCTAGCACAAATATAGCAATCGATGCTTTCCTCTTTGAAGGACCATTCTTTTTACTTTTATGTTGAGTCAGTTCACCTATCTCTCTCCACCTCAAGAAGCAAACACTTGTGTGAACTGTGCATTGATTCCTACATACTTGCATATTGCACTTGTTATATTACTCTATGTTGACAATATCCATGAGATATACATGCTACAAGTTGAAAGCAACCGCTGAAACTTAATCTTCCTTTGTGTTGCTTCAATACCTTTACTTTGATTTATTGCTTTATGAGTTAACTCTTATGCAAGACTTATTGATGCTTGTCTTGAAGTACTATTCATGAAAAGTCTTTGCTTTATGATTCACTTGTTTACTCATGTCATTACCATTGTTTTGATCGCTGCATTCATTACATATGTTTACAAATAGTATGATCAAGGTTATGATGGCATGTCACTTCGTAAATTATCTTTGTTATCGTTTTACTCGCTCGGGACGAGCAGTAACTAAGCTTGGGGATGCCGATACGTCTCCGACGTATCGATAATTTCTTATGTTCCATGCCACATTATTGATGATATCTACATGTTTTATGCACACTTTATGTCATATTCGTGCATTTTCCGGAACTAACCTATTAACAAGATGCCGAAGAGTCGCTTGTCGTTTTCGCTGTTTTTGGTTTCGTAAATCCTAGTAACGAAATATTCTCGAAATTGGACGAAATCAACGCCCGTGGTCCTATTTTGCCACGAAGCTTCCGGAAGACCGAAGGAGAGTCGAAGTGGGGCCACGAGGTGGCCGGACACCGGGCGGCGCGGCCCGGTGCCCCGGCCGCGCCGACCTATGGTGTGGGCCCCTCGTGCCGCCTCTTACCTCGCCCTTCCGCCTACAAATAGCCTCCGTCGCAAAACCCCCAGCACCGAGAGCCACGATACGGAAAACCTCACCGAGACGCCGCCGCCGCCAATCCCATCTCGGGGATTCTCGGAGATCTCCTCCGCACCTCGCCGGAGAGGGGATTCATCTCCCGGAGGACTCTTCACCGCCATGGTCGCCTCCGGAGTGATGAGTGAGTAGTTCACCCCTGGACTATGGGTCCATAGCAGTAGCTAGATGGTTGTCTTCTCCTCATTGTGCTTCATTGTTGGATCTTGTGAGCTGCCTAACATGATCAAGATCATCTATCCGTAATTCTATATGTTGTGTTTGTCGGGATCCGATGGATAGAGAATACTATGTTATGTTAATTATCAAGTTATTACCTATGTGTTGTTTATGATCTTGCATGCTCTCCGTTATTAGTAGAGGCTCTGGCCAAGTTTTTGCTCTTAACTCCAAGAGGGAGTATTTATGCTCGATAGTGGGTTCATGCCTCCATTGAATCCGGGACGAGTGACGTAAAGTTCTAAGGTTGTGGATGTGCTGTTGCCACTAGGGATAAAACATTGATGCTATGTCTAAGGATGTAGTTATTGATTACATTACGCACCATACTTAATGAAATTATCTGTTGTTTTGCAACTTAATACTGGAAGGGGTTCGGACGATAACCTGAAGGTGGACTTTTTAGGCATAGATGCATGCTGGATAGCGGTCTATGTACTTTGTCATAATGCCCAATTAAATCTCACTATATTTATCATGTCATGTATGTGCATTGTTATGCCCTCTCTATTTGTCAATTGCCCGACCGTAATTTGTTCACCCAACATGCTTTTATCTTATGGGAGAGACACCTCTAGTGAACTCGTGGACCCCGGTCCTATTCTTTACATCGCATACAATCTATCGCAATACTTGTTTTATCGTTTTCTTGCAAACAATCATCTTCCACACAATACGGTTAATCCTTTGTTACAGCAAGCCTGGTGAGATTGACAACCTCACTCGTTTCGTTGGGGCAAAGTACTTTGGTTGTGTTGTGCAGGTTCCACGTTGGCGCCGGAATCTCGGTGTTGCGCCGCACTACATCCCGCCGCCATCAACCTTCAACGTGCTTCTTGACTCCTACTGGTTCGATTAAACCTTGGTTTCTTACTGAGGGAAACTTGCCGCTGTGCGCATCACACCTTCCTCTTGGGGTTCCCAACGGACGTGTCAACTACACGCATCAAGTACCACCACAGATGGGGGAACTTATAATGCCGATGCTTCGTCTCTCGATAATACTTGATACACACTTTCTGCGCCTAGCTGAAAGGCGTTAAAGAAAAGCGCTTATGGGAGACAACCCATGTTTTTACTACAGTATTTTGTTTTTATATTTGAGTCTTGGAAGTTGTTTACTACTGTAGAAACCTCTCCTTATCTTAGTTTTATGCATTGTTGTGCCAACTAAAGTCTTTGATAGTAAGGTTCATACTAGATTTGGATTACCGCGCAATAACGATTTCTTTGCTGTCACGAATTTCGACCTGCCCCTCCGTAGGTAGCTCAGAAAAATATGCCAATTTACGTGCGTGATCCTCAGATATGTACGCAACTTTCATTCAATTTGGGAATTTTCATTTGAGCAAGTCTGGTGCCTCAATAAAATCCATCTTTACGGACTGTTCTGTTTTGACAGATTCTGCCTTTTTATTTCGCATTGCCTCTTTTGCTATGTTGGATGAATTTCTTTGATCCATTAATGTCCAGTAGCTTTATGCAATGTCCAGAAGTGTTAAGAATGATTGTGTCACCTCTGAACATGTTAATTTTTATTGTGCACTAACCCTCTAATGAGTTGTTTCGAGTTTGGTGTGGAGGAAGTTTTCAAGGATCAAGAGAGGAGAATGATACAATATGATCAAGGAGAGTGAAAGCTATAAGCTTGGGGATGCCCCGGTGGTTCACCCCTGCATATTCTAAGAAGACTCAAGCTGTTTAAGCTTGGGGATGCCCAAGGCATCCCCTTCTTCATCGACAACATTATCAGGTTCCTCCCCTGAAACTATATTTTTATTCCGTCAAATCTTATGTACTTTGCTTGGAGCGTCGGTTTGTTTTTGTTTTTGTTTTTGTTTGAATAAAATGGATCCTAGCATTCATTGTGTGGGAGAGAGACACGCTCCGCTGTTGCATATGGACAAGTATGTCCTTAGGCTTTACTCATACTATTCATGGCGAAGGTTGAATCTTCTTCGTTAAATTGTTATATGGTTGGAATTGGGAAATGCTACATGTAGTAATTCTAAAATGTCTTGAATAATTTGATACTTGGCAATTGTTGTGCTCATGTTTAAGCTCTTGCATCATATACTTTGCACCCATTAATGAAGAAACACCTAGAGCTTTCTAAATTTGGTTTGCATATTTGGTCTCTCTAAAGTCTAGATAATTTCTAGTATTGAGTTTGAACAACAAGGAAGACGGTGTAGAGTCTTATAATGTTTACAATATGTCTTTTATGTGAGTTTTGCTGCACCGGTTCATCCTTGTGTTTGTTTCAAATAACCTTGCTAGCCTAAACCTTGTATCGAGAGGGAATACTTCTCATGCATCCAAAATCCTTGAGCCAACCACTATGCCATTTGTGTCCACCATACCTACCTACTACATGGTATTTCTCCACCATTCCAAAGTAAATTGCTTGAGTGCTACCTTTAAAATTTCCGTTCCCTACCTTTACAATATATAGCTCATGGGACAAATAGCTTAAAAACTATTGTGGTATTGAATATGTACTTATGCACTTTATCTCTTATTAAGTTGCTTGTTGTGCGATAACCATGTTCCCCGGGGACGCCATCAACTACTCTTTGTTGAATATCATGTGAGTTGCTATGCATGTCCGTCTTGTCTCGAAGTAAGAGAGATCTACCACTTTAATGGTTAGAGCATGCATATTGTTAGAGAAGAACATTGGGCCGCTAACTAAAGCCATGAATCATGGTGGAAGTTTCAGTTTTGGACATATATCCTCAATCTCATATGAGAACACTAATTGTTGCTACATGCTTATGCATTAAAGAGGAGTCCATTATCTCGTTGTCCATGTTGTCCCGGTATGGATGTCTAAGTTGAGAATAATCAAAAGCGAGAAATCCAAAATGCGAGCTTTCTCCTTAGACCTCTCGTACAAAGCGGCATGGAGGTACCCCTTTGTGACACTTGGTTAAAACATGTGTATTGCGATGATCCCGGTAGTCAAAGCTAATTAGGACAAGGTGCGGGCACTATTAGTATACTATGCATGAGGCTTGCAACTTGTAAGATATAATTTACATGATACATATGCTTTATTACTACCGTTGACAAAATTGTTTCTTGTTTTCAAAATAAAAGCTCTAGCACAAATATAGCAATCGATGCTTTCCTCTTTGAAGGAGCTTTCTTTTACTTTTAATGTTGAGTCAGTTCACCTATTTCTCTCCACCTCAAGAAGCAAACACTTGTGTGAACCGTGCATTGATTCCTACATACTTGCATATTGCACTTGTTATATTACTCTATGTTGACAATTATCCATGAGATATACATGTTATAAGTTGAAAGCAACCGCTGAAACTTAATCTTCTTTTGTGTTGCTTCAATACCTTTACTTTGATTTATTGCTTTATGAGTTAACTCTTATGCAAGACTTATTGATGCTTGACTTGAAGTGCTATACATGAAAAGTCTTTGCTTTATGATTCAGTTGTTTACTCATGTCATTACCATTGTTTTGATCGCTGCATTCATTACATATGTTTACAATAGTATGATCAAGGTTATGATGGCATGTCACTCCGTAAATTATCTTTGTTATCGTTACCTCGCTCGGACGAGCATGAACTAAGCTTGGGGATGCCGATACGTCTCCGACGTATCGATAATTTCTTATGTTCCATGCCACATTATTGATGATATCTACATGTTTTATACACATTATATGTCGTATTTATGCATTTTCCAGCACTAACCTATTAACGAGATGCCGAAGAGCCGCTTGTTGTTTTCTACCGTTTTTGGTTTCAGAAATCCTAGTAAAGAAATATTCTCGGAATTGGACGAAATCAACGCCCGTGGTCCTATTTTGCCACGAAGCTTCCGTAAGACCGAAGAGAAGACGAAGTGGGGCCACGGGCGCCGCCACACTAGGGCGGCGCGGCCCGTGAGGGGCCCGCGCGGCCCTGATGTGTGGGGCCCCCGTGACCCCTCCGACTCCGCCCTTCCGCCTACTTAAGGTCTTCGTCGCGAAACCCCCAGTATCGAGAGCCACAATACGGAAAACCTTACTGAGACGCCGCCGCCGCCAATCCCATCTCGGGGGATTCTGGAGATCACCTCCGGCACCCTGCCGGAGAGGGGATTCATCTCCCGGAGGACTCTTCACCGCCATGGTCGCCTCCGGAGTGATGAGTGAGTAGTTCACCCCTCGGACTATGGGTCCATAGCAGTAGCTAGATGGTTGTCTTCTCCTCATGTGCTTCATTGTTGGATCTTGTGAGCTGCCTAACATGATCAAGATCATCTATCTGTAATTCTATACGTTGTGTTTGTCGGGATCCGATGGATAGAGAATACTATGTTATGTTGATTATCAATCTATTACCTATGTGTTGTTTATGATCTTGCATGCTCTCCGTTATTAGTAGAGGCTCCGGCCAAGTTTTTGCTCTTAACTCCAAGAGGGAGTATTTATGCTCGATAGTGGGTTCATGCCTCCATTAAATCTGGGACAAGTGACGTAAAGTTCTAAGGTTGTGGATGTGCTGTTGCCACTAGGGATAAAACATTGATGCTATGTCCGAGGATGTAGTTATTGATTACATTACGTACCATACTTAATGCAATTGTCTCGTTGTTTTGCAACTTAATACCGGAAGGGGTTCGGATGATAACCCGAAGGTGGACTTTTTAGGCATAGATGCATGCCGGATAGCGGTCTATGTACTTTGTCGTAATGCCCAATTAAATCTCACAATATTCATCATATCATGTATGTGCATTGTCATGCTCTCTTTATTTGTCAATTGCCCGACCGTAATTTGTTCACCCAACATGCTATCTTATGGGAGAGACACCTCTAGTGAACTCGTGGACCCCGGTCCATTCTTTACATCCGAAATACAAATCTGCTGCTATTGTTCTTTACTCGTTCTTTGCAAACAATCATCATCCACACTATACATCTAATCCTTTGTTACAACAAGCCGGTGAGATTGACAACCTCACTCGTTTCGTTGGGGCAAAGTACTTTGGTTGTGTTGTGCAGGTTCCACGTTGGCGCCGAATCCCCGGTGTTGCGCCGCACTACATCCCGCCGCCATCAACCTTCGACGTGCTTCTTGGCTCCTCCTGGTTCGATAAACCTTGGTTTCTTTCTGAGGGAAAACTTGCTGCTGTGCGCATCATACCTTCCTCTTGGGGTTCCCAACGAACGTGTGAGTTACATGCCATCACCTCACACCAAAGGAAGTGTGAACGGGGGCAAGTCCCTGCGGATTGCAAAAAGGGTGGGATCTCTTGTGGGAAAAGTAACGCACCTCTGCAGAGTGTATCAAATTGTGGCTGTCACTCCTTGTTCCGGGAAGGGACCGCGAACGCGGCAGAAAGGAACTCCACGAAGTTCCGGTCAACTCCGTGAAGACCGACGGGCATAGTTTTCATAATAAAAGCAACCTTTTGAAGAAATGATTGCAAAACATGCATTGACCTGCGATTTCCTGATCAATGGTCATAGCTAGTGCATCACACACCTTTTACTCTTTTAGAACTTGATGAGTACCTCTGTACTCACTTTCTTTCGACACCCTTGCTAGACTGTGATCCGGAAGTGGAGGCCATCAACGATGGAGCACCGGAAGGAAGCTACGAGCTGGTCTACGAGGAACCTGATCTTACCGTCGGAGTTGAAGGAGTAGACTATGGAATAGTCTACGGACCCGATGACACGGAGGTGGAGGAGTAGTGATATACCCTAGCATCATAGAGCCGAGCAACGTAGAACTTACCTAAATAAGTTGTTGAGCTCTTTCATCTATAGTTGTGAGTTGTAATCGTACTTAAGTAGTATCTTAAGGTGTTCTCATAGGACTCGTGAGAATACCAACTTGTTAAGACAATGTTTGTAATAATATATGGAGTGTTATGACCTGCAATGTTTCTGTTGTACCACTCTGAGGGATATGGCAATTTGTGAAGAAGTCCCTTCACAAAGATCATATCAACGACTTGTATACTACAACATGCAGTGGTATGCTGGGTCACCGCAAGCACGTCCTGGCGGTCCTCCTGGCGGCAATGGCGCGGTTGGGCGGTGCCTAACGTGGTCGGGACCATGCGGTGTTCTACGCGGCCGTGGCGGGATTTGGTTTCGTCTCCAGCGACGGCGGGCCACGGTCGGGGACAAGGAGGTGTCTGGTGGGTTCCTGGTACTGTGGCGATGCTCAGGGCAGAAGAGGGGGTCTAGGCGAGGTCATGATCAACGGGGCGACGCGTGTACTGGCGCGCCCGTGGGCGGCGCCCATGCCAACCCTGGCATGCTCTGGACGTCGTGGGCACGGTGTGTTCCGGTCGCTGCGGTGCTCCTCTCCGGCCAAGGCTAGCCCAGGCATGCTCAGTAGAGCAAGGGGAAACAGCAGGACATGGTTGGCACGGCTAGAAGTGAGAGGGGCTAGGGAGGGCATGATGTATGCAAGGCATGGCCGGCATGGGCATGGCATTGCCTTGTCTAGGGTTAGGCAGTAGAGTCATTGTGTTGGAGGGGACAAGGAGACAAGGTGAGATCAAGTGGATATCAAATTTGGGCCAGAACACTATTTGAAATAGTGATTTTGATTTCATCTGATTTCTGCCCACCAAGTGTTCGACACGATGGCCGCAAGAAGGAAATTTTTGAATTTTGGTGGAGTTGTTTCATATAATATTTGGTACACAATGGTGGTGGTGGGGTGCAAAATGGAATTGGTTTGTGAAATTTCAAATTTGGTACCATCTTGAATCTGCTTAAAAGTTCCAACTTTGCTTGAGCATAACTTTGAATTTAGCAAGAATTTGCAGGGGTGTGCTTTACCAAAGTTGTTCACCTTGATGTGGTCTTGGATGAGGTGCAAAGAGTTGGATTTGTTTGGTTTAAGAATCTCTAAATACAGAGGCTCAAAGTAGGCATCATGTTAAAATTGGCAGTTTTGACCATTAGTGCATGTGAGCACAATTTGCATTCAAATTTTATTTGATTTGAGTTTCTTTGATTCCAAAAGTGTTTATAAGTGTTTAGTAACATTCTACAACTAATGGCACAAGCCAAATTGGCCTAGGTTGAATATTTTCAAAAATGGCATAAATCATATGTGAGGGTTTTGTGATTTTTCTGTTTTCTATTTTTTTCTTCCTCTAGGATTTCTTTGTGATCTTCAAAGGATAAAAGTTAGGGTTTTAGGTGGTAAGCATAAGCACACACACAAACATCATGGCAATCTCATACAATAATGCACAAACCTTACGGATAGCGCTATATGCAAATCAAAGTTTTTGTTAGGTCTAAAATTTGAAATTTTGGAAACCACCATTTCTCATTGATTTGAAATTTGGGATGTTACAGAGGAGAACAAAGCTCGGGGGTTTCGAGGAATGCTTGGCTCTATTAATTGTATACACTGGAATTGGAAGAATTATCCTGCGGCTTGGCATGGACAATTCAACGGGCATAAGAAAGATTCTAATATCATCCTTGAAGCCATGGAAGATTGTGAGACTTGGATTTGGCATCCTTTTTTTGGAATGCCCGGGTCATGCAATGACATCAATGTTATTCAACGATCACCACTTATGAACATGATTGCATTGCATGAAGGGCCATAAGTGGAGTATGAAGCAATGGGCACAAGTACAACTATGGCTACTATATTTCCGACGACATCTACCCAAAATGACAAACATTTGTGAAGCCGGTGGTTAAACCCTCTGGTAAGAAAGAAACCAAATATCAGAGTGGACAAGCGGTGGCTAGGAAAGATGTGGAGAGAGCATTTGAGATTTTTCAAGCCCAAATTTCTATTAATTGTGAGAGTACCGGCTAGATTTTGGGACCAAGATTGCCTTTGGTACATCTTGACCACTTGTCTCATCATACATAACATGATCATAGAAGACAATCGTGGCAAAGATGTGGACTAATCCGGTTTTGACTTGATGGGAGTACCTGTGCAAGTGCATAGGAGAGAACATAGGGTGGCACGTTTCATCGCATCATATCATCCATTCGGTCTAGTGAAGCACATCTTGAGCTTGAAAAAGATCTCATTGAGGAGTGGTGGAAATGGAATGGCCAACAATAGTGCAAATTTATTTGTTTGTTTGTTCATTCATTGCAAAACATTTGTTGTATTGATGATGAAAACAATTTTTTGTATTTGTTGGTGAACAATTGTAATATTTGTTGTATTATTTGGGTTTGTTTGACCTTGTTGATCATATTGTTCTTTGAGAAATCTGTTTGCGCTGGTGCCCGCACGCTGCATTTTAGCGCATCGGCAAAGTTTTCTGTTTTTGGCGCGCGGCTATCTAGCACTTCCGGTGGAGGAGAAATGTCCGCAACACGCTAAATGAGGACACAACGCGCGGCGATTTGGCGCCTCTGCTGGAGATGCTCTCATCTCCATGCATGCATCTCCTAAATCATGCCCTCAAGGACACCACTACAGCTTGTAGTGGTAATTGGCAAGGTAGTTCCTTAGCCAGAGGACGTGGTGTGGCTCGATCATGCCCACAAAGCTGCAACCCTGGGCCTTGTGGTCGATGAGGTAGCTCAGCGTCGCCATGAGATCCTCCTCGGTGAAGCCAAGCATGTTGATGACCACATTATACATGTCAAGGTGCATGTATGTGTGCTTGTTGTCCTGGATGGCCTGTGCGACGTCCTTCACAGCAACAATCATTCTGGTGAAGGCCACCAACTCATCGGCGGTGAAGACACCTCTCTTCCTCTTGCCGGTGTTCGCCTTGTCAGGCGCGTCGACAGCCTTCTCGGGTGGCCCATCGAGGATGAACGTGTCAGACTCCTGGGTTTCAGCATCCTCAGGTGAAGGCGTAGCTGCAGTCGTGCCCAAGGGCTCACTGGATCCCATGGCGTACTTGTCGGTGGCGAGGCCGAAAGAGAAGATGGCTTTCATCTCATTGTAGTTTGCAATGGGCACATTCAGGTACTCCGCATCCTTTGGGTGTTCCTACGATATGAAGGGACAATGATGTTAGTTGTGCACGTCGGTGATGAAAAGAGTTAGTGAGGTGGATAGAGCATGCTCACCGCGATGTGCCCGCGGTAGTGCTCAGCCTCAAGGATGATGTCTTTGGTATCATCGCACCACTGAGACCCGCTTAGATCGCGGAGCCTGCTATTGGTGAGCCACCTCTGCCGCTTCTTCCTCGGGTGGTTGTACACCTGAGTGGATCTAACGTCTAGACCACAGTGTTCAAACAGAGCCTTCACCACAGCAGTCAGATGGACTTCCTTGAATCTTTTGTCAGTTCTCAATCCGTTCTTCATCAAGGCGCACATCTTCTCCAACACGAAGCTGGACATGAAGGGAAGCCATTTCATGGTCGCGTTTGCCTTGAGGCCTTGGCCGCGTCGCTGCGGTTCTTGTTCTTCTTTGTGGAGGCCAACCTCGCCGCCACCTCTGCCGCTACCTGAGCCACTAGGTCAGACACATGCACATTGAGGGTCGGCACAGGGGTGACCGCCACCTTGGACTCATAGAGGGGTTGTGAATCGGCAACTTGCGAAGGGATCTGAGAGCCCCAATGCAGACAAGCGTATGGCTAAAGTCATCACCGAAGGATTCCTACACGCATCGTAGTACATATAACGTGAATATACTTGGGAGCAAAGCCATAGCTAAAGTGGACAACACAAACCATACCAACATCATCCTAAATCAGACAAGCAATACGTTGCAGCTGTGGACACCATAAACCCTAACAAGATCATGATAACTCAACACATTTGGGACAAACAAGGAATGGAAAATGTGGCACCCTAGCAAGATCATGATAACTCAGCATAATCGGGACTAACCCCTGCAACAAGATCAAACCCTAGCTAAGATCTGACAACTCCTAACCGAGATCAAAATATAACCGAGGTACCGGGGTGAGGGAATCCTTACAGTCATCGCCGGAGGTGAAGAAGTGTTGCATAAGGAAGAAGATGAAGCCGCCCAGATGCAGTCGGCGCTGCCGCTGCCACCATCGCCTACCGCAGATCTGTGCACCTCTTACCTGCTTGCCGACGGGAGAAGGAGCTCACAATTTGGGGGGGAGAGTGGAGGAGGGGGTAGAAATAGGCGATGGGGCGCGGCGGGAGGTGATGAAATCCTTCCCGCCCCCTTTTCGCTTTTCGTCGATATGCGCCGCGGCTCCCGCCATCTCCCTCCTCATCCCCGCGCGTACGCCGAAGATTCCCTTTTGCATCAGCTTCGTGCGAGATTTGGGTGACTCGCTGGAAACGGCCGATCTAAGCGTTCCTCAAAGGTCTGGCCTGAGGGTGCTTTAATATCCGGTCCGTGCAGCAACGTGGGCGAGGCGAGGCAATCAAACGGGCCGAAATTTTCTGGACCAATGCAAGCCAAGGTGGGGCCAGGCTACCAAACGCGCTCATAATACAAGCAAACAAGCGGCACATATGGTCTCTCCATCTGAAGCCTGAGTTTGTCTCCGATGTGCTGCGCTTGTATGCTACAGAAATCACCACATCTGTGGAAAGTTCGAGTGTTGGATCTATGGTTTTTGCGGCTTCGACTTGGACAATATGATCCCATTCTCGCAATTGATTCAACTTCGACAATAGAGTTTTCTTAGATCAATTAATTCGAATTCATGCTACATATAGTGGCTCTTATGGAGACATCAAGTCATGCCTCTTGCTACGAGATCGAAGGTGGTGCGATAGTAACGAGTTTGGTTTAGAATGTTTGTTACATATAGATACATGTAATACATGTTAGCCTTGTATAGTGGCTCTTATGGAGACATCAAGTCATGCATTTTGCTACGAGATCGAAGGTGGTGCGATAGTAACGAGGTTGGTTTAGAATGTTTGTTACATATAGATACATGTAATACATGTTAGCCTTGTATAGTTGTTTTTCCTTCTTTATTTATGTTTTTTCCCTTTTCCTTTTCTTTTTTTGCTTTTTGTAGGGTTGCTACATGGCTGCATTTTAAACGCTTTATTTGCAATTTTCTCTAACAAAGCGTGTGTTCGAGAAAAAAAACCATTTCACAATTTTAGCAAAGTTTAAATAGCTGAAATAACGTGGGTGCACTCGGAGTACATAACAACCGGGAGTTCTAGATATGTTCTTTGCCTCATCTTCATCTGCCAACAACTCAACATATCGTTTTGATCCAACTGCCTGCGTTTTTGAGGTGAATGGAACAAGGGTAATTTCCTGGCAACGAAAGATTGAAATTCTAAAAGGTCACATGCAACTAGAGCTTCTTGAGCATGATCTGCGCGCCATGATCAGGCTGCAGAGTGGAGACAGGGAACGGCGCGTGCATGTAGGACGGCGACAGGCCGAAGGAGAAGCGCTGCAATATCTTGCTCAACGCCATCTTGGCCTCGACCAGCGCGAAGTTCTGGCCGACGCAAATCCGCGGGCCCCAGCCGAACGGGAAGAAGGCGCGGGAGCCGTTCTTGGACGCCTTGGAGATCCCCTCCGCGAACCTCTCCGGCCTGAACTCGTCGGCGTCTTCTCCCCACACATCTGGGTCATGGTGGAGGAAAACGATCGGCAGCGAGAGGGTCACCCCGGGCGGGTACCTGACACCGCCCAGCTCGACCTCCTCGTAGGTCTGCCGGTCAAACTGTACCACCGGCGGGTACAACCGGAGAACCTCGTACAGAATCATAGCCACCTGCACGCCCAACAATGTCAGAACCATGCGCTTCGAATCTACATGAAATCTACAGGTTTGCACAAGTTTTGGGTTGTCTTGAGCACTCACAATTTTTAATTGGCTTATGCCATCGAAGTCCGGCTGGCTGTCCCCGAAGACTCGCTGGACCTCCTCCCTGGCGCGGTCCTGCCACTCGGGGTGCATGCTCAGCGCGACCATTGTCCAGGTGAGCAGCACGGCCGTGGTGTCCATCCCGGCGAAGTAGAAGAGCTTGAGCTCGCCGATTATGTCGTCCATGGTCATGATGGGCTTGGCGGTTCCCGCCTCTTTGGTCTCCGCGATGTTGCACTCCATCAGCGCGCCCAGCAGGTCCTCGTTGCTGGCACTATTGCCTTCTTTCATGGCCTTCTCCCTCTTGCCGACTATGCCTGCCAGCAGCGCTTCCACCTCGATCGTATTTGCCTTCATCCTTCGGTTGAGCTGCATCGGTATGAATCTGCGGAAAACAATATTATGAGGAACACGTAGATAAGGCGCAGCAATCAGAGACAGAGAAGGAAGGGTCACCTGAAACCTGGGAGGTACAGAGAGTTCACCATCTTCACTACATTTCGGGCCTGCTCCGACTGTATTTGGAAAATCCTCCTCCCCTCGCTGAAGCTGCTGCCGAACGCTGCACGGGAGATCACGTCGCCGGTGAGGTTCTGAAACTCCGGCCAGACATCAATCTCCTTCGTCTCGTTAACCCCGACGTGATCCTCCCATCTGGTTACCAGGTCGTTGCAGCATGCGACAAAAGCAGGCAGCATTTTCTGCGGAGGAACCAGGCATTCAGACAAACTATCCAGACGCACGACTCTTGGAATTTCAAAGTTACCAAAAGGAACAACCGAACAAGCTAGTTTTCTTGTGCTTATTATACCGACCTTTAATTTCTCGACATGGAAGGCGGGGTTGATGATCTTCCGGTGAGCGGCCCATTTCTCGCCTTCGTGGCTGACGAGCCCGTTAGCCAGCCGCTTGACGATGCCATTAGTGAACTTGCGTTTCCGGAAGTGACCATGCTTGTTGGTCAGTATTTCCCCCACCAGTTTAGGATCGTTGACGATCACCCTCGGCGTCGGGCCGAACCACGTCACCGAAATCTTCCCTGCAATTTCAGATTTCTCGAGTTTCGCACGGGCTCAGAACAATGATCAATCGAGTACCATATCTGTACTCACCAGTCGTCCTGTAATAAAGAGGAAATTACTTACCGTGTTCTTTGATCACGTTGTGGTAGAGAGGGTTCACGCGTGGCGAGATGTCGTGCGACAGCGGCATGGGCTTCGATCGTGCCACGCCGACCAGCCGCGCGAACTCCTTCAGGTCGCCGAACGGGAAGCGGTACGCCGTGCCGCGGAGGCCCTGGGCCCGCAGGGCTCGGCCCAGCCTCCGCGGGCTGATCCAGGCCATCTCCAGCACCCGCCAGGTCCACCACAGAGCCACCAGCGCTCCCAGCGAAAAAATCAATCTCCACGGCTGCGACAGCAGCACTGCTCCGATCGACATGGCTGAGCCGAGCTCTGAAGCACTTCGTTGTAGGGCAAGAAGAGGTCACTGGTAGGAGGATGAAGCTGTGCTATGCAGAGCGGCAAACTTATAGGAAACGTGAGGATAGTATAGTGTTTTGATGGAGTAACCGAAGCATCGCGCTGCAGCTGATCGAATACTGCTGATTCTGGTGACATGCTTCTGCCGTAATTGAGTATGTATCCCGTTGACGATGTCAGCCTAAAGGAGAAAATAAACAGAATGAAATGGGATGTGATGTTTCGGCTCATAGATTTATCTTTTCTGATCGGGACCTGAACATTTTATAACCAAGAGCGTTCACTACAACAGGTTTAGATGCGACAGAATGAAATGGGACGTGATGTTTTGCCTCATAGGTGTAGATGCATATATTATAAGAAGAAATACATTTTAAATGATTAAAAATCCAAAACAAATTTCAGGGTGTACATTTTAACATGACATATGCACACACAAAGTTTTGTGGGAAAGGGACATTTTTTATGGTCAAAGTGGATTTCCGCTTTAACATTTCCAATATTCTCTAAGAAAACCACTATATACATAATCCCTGCTAGCTGCTACTCCATCCGTCTATGGATGTTATAATAAGGTGTTCAGAGTTTCGTGAACTTAATCTGCGCCCCGTGCTGGGGCTGCAGAGTAGAGACCGGGCACGGCGCATGCGCGTAAGTCGGCGAGAGCTCGAACAAGAAGAGCTGCAGGATCATGCTCAGTCCCATCTTGGCCTCCAGTAACGCAAAGTTCTGCCCGACACAGATCCGCGGACCCCAGCCGAACGGGAAGAACGCCGGCGAGTCCTTGGACGCGGCGGCGACACCCTCCGCGAATCTCTCCGGCTTGAATTCGTCGACGTCTTCTCCCCACACATCTGGATCATGGTGAACGGACACAATGGGCAGCGCAAATGTTACGCCCGGTGGATACGTGACCCCTCCCAGCTCCGTCTCCTCGTACGCCTCCCGGCTAAGCTGTAGAATCGGTGGGTAGAGCCTGAGAACCTCATGTAGTATCATTGTCACCTGCAACAACAGAGGAGATGGGGATAAGCAGAGTAGCAGCAGCTAAAATGAGAAGTTCTATGTATAAATCCTGCTCTGTTGTACTCACGACTTTCAGCCGATTTATGCCCTCAGAATCCGGCTGGTTCTTTCCAAAGACGCGCAGAACCTCCTCCCTCGCACGGTCCTGCCACTCGGGATGCATGCTTAGCACGACCATCGCCCATGTGAGCAGCACCGCGGTTGTCTCCATGCCTGCAAAATAGAAGAGCTTCAGTTCCCCGACTATGTCGTCGGTGGTCATTATCGGCTTGGAGCTTCCAGCTTCTTGGGTTTCTTTAATGATGGACTCCATCATCACGCCTAGTAGATCGTCGTTGTCGGCATGGTCGTCCCTCATCGCCCTCTCCCTCTTCGTGATTATGCCCTTCAGAAGCGTTTCAACCTCACGGGCGTTTGCCTTTATCCTCCTATCTAGTTTCGTTGGTAGGAACCTGTGTAAGAAAAATTAACGAGCATCAGCAACTCACAGTTGAGGCTGTTTGTGTCATTATGTGGTACGAGTGGATATCAATTTAGTTGCACAAACATATCATACCCCTCCCCCCCTAAAAGATAGTACTCCCTCCGTCCCAAAATATAAGGCGTCTAAGGATTAGTTAAAAGTCAATGTTTTTAAAGTTTGACCAAGTTTATACATAAAAATATAAATATTTACAATACTAAATCATTATCAATAGATTCATCATAAAGTATATTTTCTTAATATGTCAATTTGATATTGTAGATGTAAATATTTTTTTCTAAATATTTGATCAAAGTTTGTAAGGTTTGACTTTTGATCAATCCTTAGAAGCCTTACATTTTGGGACGGAGGGTACATATCTGATATTCAAATTTTGATGATGAACTATATAGATGCACAAGCGTCGGAGTAGCATGTATGTAATTTTAGCATGGTGTGACCTGCACTTATAGGTTGTGTGCAGGCTATAGTGTGAACAACACACGTAAATTGTGGGATGTGACTACGACTGACAACTAACTTCGTTCTCAGTCTGTCAGATGATATCATCAAAATAAAGTTGCAACTCACGTTGCAACTCATGACTAGCACAAATCACGAAGCAAATCGAATGGTGTAAGACTTGACTGAGCACGAAGTGTTCTCAGCTGAGAACTACCAAGCCCTAAATTGTGTGCTGTAAACATAACACGGGGCTGTGTACTGAATTGACATATTACTAAATTAAGTAGACATTTGTTGCTAAGTGGTGCAGCATTCGATTGCTACAAAAGCTAATACTCCTAGATAAGGAAAGCATCTAGTGTGTGCTCCTTTGAAGTGTCGTTCTCTGTTTTCTTCCTTAGCCCAAACAAGAGACAGAACTAACAGAGTGAAGAACACTAAGAGTAGTTGCATCTGTCTGCAAGTTGAGCTCACCTGTAACCTGGGATATACATCACGTTTGCCATCTTGACAGCATTTTGTGCCTGCTCCGATTGCAACTGGAAGATCTTTCTCCCTTCGCCAAAGCTGCTCCCGAACGCCACTCGAGAGATGGCGTCACCCGTGAGATTCTGGAACTCTGGCCAGACATCAATCTCCTGCGCATCACTCGACCCCACAGAGTTTTCCCATCTACTCACGAGTTCACCGGAGCAGGCAGCAAAAGCCGGCAACATCCTCTGCAAAAACCAATCACCCATGTTAGCCGTCCTAAATCCTAACCTTGGTAAGGTGTTAATCAACCTCTCGTTTTAGCATCCTGGAATACTGCTGGGCAGTGTGTTCACCTTGAGCTTCTCGAGATGGAACGCGTGGTTGATGATCCTCCGGTGGGTGACCCACTTCTCTCCTTGGTGGGTGGTCAGCCCGTTGGCCAACAGTCTCTCGATCCTAAGAATGGACTTCTGCTTCCCAAACTGCCCGTGCTTGTTCGCCAGGATCTCTCGGAACAGTTTAGGGTCGGTCACGACCACCCTTGGCTCTGGACCAAACCAAGTCACAGCAACCTTACCTGCAATCCCGATGTGATCTCTCAGCAAAATTGTTCCCAAACGCGCCATGGGCGAGATTAATCACCATATTATTTACTCGGTAACGGAGAGAGAGAGAGAGAGGGATTACCATGTTCCCTGACGACGCCGTGGTCGAACGGCACCACTCGGGCGGTGACGGCGTGTGACGACAGCGGCATAGGCTCCGAGCACGCCGCCACGATGAGCCGCACATACTCCTTCATGTCGCCGGAGGGGAAGCGGTACGTCGTGCCGCGGAGGCCCTGGGACCGCAGGCCCCGGGCCGTCCTCTGCGGGCCGAGCCAAGCACCGGCTAGCACGCGCCATGCGCACCACAGAGACAGAGAAGCCAGGGCCCCGAGAGCGAGAGCGTAGAGAAAGCTCCATGGTGGTATCAAAGATAAGCCTAGAGCCGCCATGCCCAGTGGTGATTCCATCCCTCACTGTACGAGGAAGTTGTATCACGGCAATAGACTGAGAGAAAACATCCAAGGCGGCTTGACTTTTCCTACTACCTTGCTACTGGTGCCATCGCGTCAAGCTTCTGTCAAAATGGTGGAGGACCGAAGGAGAGGGACACCCTTACAGGTGGTCCCATCTAAAGTTTCAGTGTCAATTCGTGTTTACTTCACTTTTAATAATTTTTGCAGAACTTCAAAAATGTGGTAGATTTTTGTCCTTAAACGAAAATGGTACTATTTCGTAAATTTAGCTAAAAATGAAGATTTTGTGCTAACAGCTCCTAAAATATGTAACCTCTAAGTTTCTTAGATTGAATATTCATCAATTATATAGTACCATAAGAGAATGCAATCTTGATAAAAGAATGGACACATGCTGATAGCATAGCAGCCAAAATAAAACAAAAGAAGTACAATTTGTGTGTTAGTTGCCAAAGGAGTGCTAATTTCATTACTTCTCTTTGCACTTTTTATGCAGATTCCAAACATTGCTTCTGTACTTTTGCAGATTTTTTTTCTATTTTTCAAAATATTCTGATGGTTTTACACTCAATTTAGGTGGTCATATATTTTATGCATAATGTTGTTGCCTTGATAAAATAGGGTAATATGCAAGTTTTGTAGATTGAATATTCCATGATTTATATACTGCCTTAACAGAATGCAATCTTTGTAAAAAAAAACCTGAGTCATGCTGATTGCATTGCAGACAGAATGAACAAATATGCAATCTGAACTCTGGTTAGTTTTTGTTAGTTGACCGAGAAGTGTGAATTCCATTACTTGTCGTTGCATTTTACATTTAGATTCCTTTTTTTGGTGTACTTTTCAACAGATTTTATTTGTTGTCAGTCAAGAAGAAAATAATGCTCTTATATTGAGAGAATCTATCTATCTCTGACAAGTCAAGAACATTGCTTGCCTTCTAACTCAACGGAATTGGTCATGTTTTGGGAGACATAAATTTTCGTATCTTGAACAATTATTTCTCCTCTCCGTGTCATGATCTTTATTATACCATCGTGAGATACAGGTAGAGAGAAACGTGTTTCGTGAACTTGCAGAAGATGATTGCCCATTCATATCTTCAGCCTGTGAAGATGCCATGACATTTGATTCATATTAGCATAAAGATTTTATTAGAAAGATTCTAATTCACAGGAAGATTTTTTTTCAAAAAGTACACCGATATATTCATAATGTTCATCAGGAGTACAAGAAAATCCAAAATAAGAAAAAATACAAAAAGTTATTTGAACCACCTAACGAAGACTACAAGCACTAAGCACTAGAATGAAACGTTTATCATTTTGACAATTTTTTTTATATAGTTCTCCTTTGTTGCTGAAAAGTTTATAATACCTGGTTCAAAATTTTATACGTCTATAAGATCTTGTCCACCTACGATTTTCGTGTTTCAAAAGTCAATAAGCTTTGACTGCACCTACATGCAGTGCCAATGACGGAGTGGGACAGCTGGCCAGCCCAAGTTATCTATGCCGCATCATGGAGTTGATCGCCCGGTCCATAGTGTTGTCGTTCTGAATGCCACCCCACAGAAAGATCATGATGTCCCCTTGTAAGGTTAGCCTTCATATTTGATTGTTTTTTGATTTGTTTCCTTGAGAAGGACCTTTCTTTCTTCATTGACCATCTGCTGCACCTTTACATACCACAGATTCAAATTTGGCTTTTTTTCCTTGAATATCAATTTATTGCCTCCACGAAGAGAAAAAATTTGAAGACTATGTACTGCAAATCTTACAGGATTCTCCTGTTGTTGCTTCTAGGTGCTGACCCCGGCATTGTAGGACGACTTTGGCTTAGCTTCATGGATTGGCTATGCATAATGCCTACGTGTGGGATGCATGCATCATCAAGCTGGGAAACTGATTTAATAGTGGGATGAGAATCTGCTTGTGCTTGAAAAACAGTCTACTGAAACAATTGCAGTTTGAGAGGAGGGAGAGCGCGAGAGTAGACCTTAGACGGAGGAGGGGTTAGAGTGTGTGAGTCTCAGATGTTGTTCGCGACAGTTTAGCTGCTCTTGTAATTGACAATGCTTCTTCAAGGTACGTTTTGTGCGTGCTCTCGAAAAGAGAGAAAAAAAACCATTGCAGTCTGAAAATGACTTGTAGAAACTGTTGTAGACTGAAACTGTTGCTAATCAGGTTCTGTCATGTTGGGGCATGAGACTTGTCTGACATTATTGTAGTTCAGTTAAAATAGTTTATACAATTATTTTTAATCAGTATTTGTCTTTCTTTATGGCCTGCTATTATGTTGGATGACATGATACTAACTTCAATGTTAAACACTAATGCACTTGAAGATACAGCCGCATCAAAGATCACAATCGACAGCGGAAGTGAAAGCATGAGAAAGGCGCTGACAATAGAATTAGCCACCACAAAGTACTTGTTAACATTAAATTCAAACGTTTAAATCATCAGATCAAAACCTTGTTTCGTTTGGAAGTAATGCAATCGGGCACTGCAGCTGCACATACCTGAGAGTCAGGAAAACGCTGCAGCGCACCTGAACTGTGAAGAAAGGAAGCATCTGGTTGGTGGTACCCATGGCGATTTTTTTTTTTGAACATGAAGAGGGGTCAAGAACGACCCCGATGCTGCATTAAATCTTCTTCGGTGGTACCCATGGCGATGGTGCTATGGTAGTATAGTCTCAGTATAAAGACCAAAAACTACAAACTGCATAATTTGTGGGGCCTAGACATGTATCAGGCTTGCAGATAAGTATTGTTCGCAAGCCAGAGAAAACAGCTAACATAAATATGTCTGATAAATGAAATTACACATATTAAACTCTGGTTGATAACTGCAACCAACATGGTCAAAATAGAGTTTTTTTTCATGCATATGGTAATTCAGGGCCCATATCTACACCGTGACACAACTACAATGACTAAGCACAAATTCACCTTCCTTTGGTACAATACACAATACTTACTCACAGAAAACCAAAAAGTGTAGAGCCAGAATGTAGCAGGACAAAGATAATGCATCATCTAGGAGACAGTGAGGGCACAGCAGCACACCAACTGAACATCAGTACAAAGTCCAAACCTCGCAGATGATGGAAGATATACTAAACCTAAACAAACAGAAATAGAGGGGATAACAGGGCTGGACGGAATTGACCTGCCATGTGTTGTCGTGACTCGAAGAACGCAAATTTGTATCATACCAAGAGAAACGAGTCTGCAACAACCAAATGTAAAAGTAGTAGTAGTACATAGTTTGCAAGAGGAAGAACTGGGGCCTAACATTTGATATTTCATAAAGGTAAAAGGGCCAACTATCGGGTATGAGATCTTGTTTGGATTCAATAAACTTATTGGGACAGTGCATAGCCAACATATAGATAGGCACTTCATGAAGAAACTTAGAAGGATAAACTACAAACTTGCATGTAAATGTTCATTTGCATATTTACATGAACATTTTACAGTACCCTAAACTTATCAATCAAGTCAAGTTGAGCCTAGTTAAAGCCCAGCGATTTGCTTTACTTATCTGAACTTACAGGCATTTGATTTAATGTTGCATGTTCGAGCGATATTTTTCACAAATATTATTGGTATGACATAGATGGCTACATATATATTCTTTCAAGTTTGAATGCTAAGCAACTCTCTACAGAACCTTCTCTCTTATAGGTTGAACAACAAACATAAATCAAATAACTATCCGCTTTCTGTACATACACTCTATGTTGTGAACATGTGAAACCAAAGTAAAATAGCTATGGCATATAAAAACAGTATCATCAGTTTATCACCAATGCTGCAAAACAAAGATTCGTGAAAACCAGTGCTAACTACTATTCTACGGTTTTAAAAAAAGTCCAAACAGAATTTTATGCAAAACTGAAAAGGAGAATCTAAAATGAAACTACATATGAGCACTAAACTCAGGGGAATGAGATAATAATTCAAAGGCAACTCATATATTCATTTTCCCACAAACAGTAATCGTCATGCAAGAAGGAAACCATGAGGGTAATCCTTGAACTCAATGGAATCATCAAGGAAATGTGACCGGGAAGATAAGAAGCAGAAAAGAAGAGCAAGATCTACATTCATAAAGTAGGAGACGAGAAATTAGACAAGGACACTAACAGCTCACATAATCTGTGGTGTCCATGCACTGATTTCACAAATAATAAGAATTGACCTACCAGAAGCTAGGTTGAGATCAAGTCGTTTGCTGGAGACATATGGTAATCACCAGGCCAGCTAGATCAGAATATCCCAATGGCAAAGCCGCGAAAATTAACTGCAAATCTCAACTTGAAACGAAAACATCATAACCATTTCGAAGAAGTTATGCATCTGAGATGGGTGATACATGAGACATCAAACAGCTTCTTTCCACAAAAAGCATTCTGTGCATTCACCAAAGCCTTCATACTTTCTGTATCTTCAGATACTCTAACAGAAGCCCGCCTAGTAAGGTGGTGGACGATATATATAATCCCTCCCTCCCGAAAAGGATGTCACAGATTTGTCTAAATTCGGATATATCTATGCATGCATGATACAATTTAGTCCTAAGAGAAAAATGCTCATTTATTTAGAAACGGGGGAAGTTCGATCCACCACATTCCCCAACCAAGCTTCAACGGAGCAGAGAATCCCAATTTTTTGCAGTAATCATTAAAGCTAGCCAAGCACACAATGTTCCTTTGTGACAAAAGGGAACTATAGATATTCTTGACTTGATCCTCCCGACTGCTCATGTCCAATGATGAGTACTTAAATTTCTACATAAGTTATGTGCAATCAGTGAAAAGAGTTGACAATAACTGTTTCAGATCTCAACAAATCTAACAATGATGGTTTTTACAAGGAAAGCACCTGGCAATGGACTATGGAAGGAAGGTTACTCAAACTAATAACAAATAATCCTTCAACGATTACCATGAATATAGTGGACGCATTCTGCGTACATGTGTGTGCGCATATTGGTGGTTTTGTAATTACTCCTGAGAAGAATCATAAACTCAGCCAAGAAAGCAAGGCATCCAGAACAGGGGCCAAGCAGGATTCACCTGAGAAGTGGATTCAGATCTCCGCTCTTCATGCTAATCTTGAGACCGACAGTTTAGTGCATCCCCCTAACTAAGATTAAGCATTTTTCATCGTGAAATGGTCATTTCAAGGCACCTAAAACAACTAGCACAAGAACAGAAACAAAAAAAAAAAAGCGAAAAAGAAATTTGAGATTAGCATCAGAGAGTCCCTGTCTTGCTTATCGTCATATGCTAGTGGACACATGACAATACAGCAATCAAGGTAGCAGAAAAAAATCCATGACAATTCAGCAAGTCAAGGTTGCAAAAGTATCATATTGCAGAAAGAGCCATGACAGTTTAGCAGGTAGGGATGCATAAAAACTTGGCTTAACATAAGTTGGCACATTCTTTAGATCTGCAAAGCCTTCATACTTCTTGCATCAACATATTGGTTCCCTGGAGACCACTTGGCCAGCTCGGCAGAAGGAAATAAGAGCAACTCTAGCAGATTCCCAAAAACCAGGAGTTCAGAAGGATCTGGTCGTCCAAGCATATGCAGGGAACAGTGGTGGTGTGGTGGCAGAGTAGTAGCAGTAGCAGCAGCAGGCTAATACTATTCGATCCACCAGAGTGGCCAAGCAGGCTTCAACAGAGAAGTGCATTCAGATCTCCATTCTTATTTCTTAATAATCATAAGGCAGCTGATCAGAATATCCCAGTGACAAAGCATAAAAAATTCAACCCAAAATCTCAACATGCAAATAAATCATCCAATTATTTCCAAGAAATTATGCATCAGAGATAGGTGATACATGAGTCTACAAACAACTTCATCGAACAAAGATAATGTGCATTGACCAAAGCCTTCATACTTTTTGTATCTCCAAAACTCTGCTGGAGCCCACCTAGGCCTAGCAAGGTAGGTGGAAAAAGAGAGATACATGTTCGCATGCATGATCCAATTTACTCCTTAGAGAATTTTGCACGTTCATTTAGAAACAAAGGAAGCTGGATCCACTACAGCAGCCAAGCAAGCTACAACTGATCAGAGAATCGAATTCAGATATCAATTCTGTGGCTGGTAATCATAGGGCTGGCCAAGAATACCGTGTTTATATATTTGATCAAGAGCACTATCGAAAATTTAATGACTGTTAAGGATCAAATAAATCTAGCCATGATAATTTTTAAGCAAAACAACTAGAAACAAACCATGGAAGGTGGGCAGACTCAAACTAATATCAGATAATCCTTCAAACACATATACCATGAATTTAGTGGGGGCTTTCATCGGATTTGCCAAAGCTTCATAACTTCGCTTACACGTATCCATTCCCGGAGCCCATTCAGCCTGCTATACTCAAAATGTGTCGCAAGCATGCAAGCATATGTGTATGTGTGCATGTTGGAGGCTTTGTAATTTACTCCTGAGAGAAACCCAGCCAAGAAACGAAGAAAGGAATCCAAGCACAACATCCAAATGGGCTTCAACGGAGAAGTGGATTCCAATCCCCGTTCTTGATGCAAATCATCCGGCTGGAAGTTCAGCACACCCCCCTAACTCGATAAAAGAAGAGTCTTGGAATTAAGCACTTCTCATTGCGAGATGCTCTAACTGTATTGAACAAAGTTACAGCTAAACCAAAAATAGCACGAGAAGAGACAAGAAAATGCAAGAGAGAGAGAGAGAGAGAGAGAGAGAGAGAGAGAGAGAGAGAGGGAGGGAGGGAGGGAGGGAGGGAGGGAGGGAGAGAGAGGGAGGGAGAGAGGGATCGGAGGGAGGGAGAGAGAGAGAGAGAGAGAGAGAGAGAGAGAGAGAGAGAGAGAGAGAGAGAGAGAGATGATTGGCATCAGACATTCCCATAGACGGATGCATCATTCACGACCCCGATTTGAAATCGGGAGGGCTGCAGAGTCCCTGTCTTGATTGTCGTCATATGCTAGTTATGCTCATGCTGATTTGCTGCCACACACGGGCACGCAACAGTCAGATTCAGAACATTCAGGTCGAGATTAAGAGATAGTAAACAAAATCATACTCCGTAGATAAGAATCAGAGATTCCCCTAGACGGAAACATCATTCGCGCCCCCGATTTGAACAGAGAGCGCTGCAGAGTCCCTGTCTTGCCTGTAGTCATATGCTAATTTCGTTCATGCTACCACACACCAACCTTGTTTATAAGCAGTACGTAAAATAAATCTGTGAGATTCGCAGCCATCCATGTCAAAATACAGAAAATCTAGAAAACAAGCAGGAAAAAAAGGCATATAAACAAACATGAGCAGTGGAAACAG